>NC_052309.1:1198284-1498284 GCF_016432855.1 Salvelinus namaycush
GATGTTCCTACTTGAGCCCAGCTGTAATAGATCAGAGCGCTGGGCTGGTTATAACAGCCAGCTGTCTGGGACTGGTAGTAATGTAATGAATCCCAAATCGATCTCTAGCACCTAGCCTCTAGTCCCTAGACCACAGGCCCTACCCATTAGCCACTCGTAGTATAGATCTGATTGGATAAGTGTAAGCAGCATGGCGGAAGTCATTTTACTTTAAAGGGGCAGTTTCCACAACATGAGGTCGGAATAATACTGTGAAATTGTGAAAATTAGGATAACGCCCCTTTTAGTATAAGAGCGGTTTGAAAAGACCACCTGAAATTTCAGCTCGTCTGGCTGGGTAGACCTGATGACATCACCAAACGGTATAAGTTAATAGACCAATTATAAAACAGAGCGTTTGCCCTCCTCTCTGTAAAAAAAACAGCTAGTTTTCAGGTTACACATCTCTCCTTCTCCAATTAGACCCCTCCCTCAGACCCCTCCCAGACAGTCCTAACAAAATTATTTATTGAGAAATTGCATTTTACTAAGATATTGTTGTTTCGTTTTGACCATTTTAATTTAAGGTAGAAATGATTTGATATTGAGATAGAAACGGCTGCATTGGATGTTTAAACAAATGGGATTATTTCAGTGTCTAGGGGTTAGAGGTTAGGGCAGGACTAATTCTGGTCCAGGGGACCCAAAGGGACGCACCTTTTTGTTTTTGCCCCAGCACTACACAGCTGATTCAAATGATCAACTCATCATCACACTTTCAAGATTTGAATCAGGTGTGCAGTGCTAAGGCAAAAACAAAAATGTGCACCCCTTTGGGTCCCCAGGACCAGGATTGAGCACCACTGGGTTAGGGGATAAGATTTGAGAGTAGGCCTAAAATACACTGTGATATGGGGCTATGTACAATACTCTAACAGACTTCAGTGTTGGCCTTCAGTCTGTCTGTCACTAGCTATTCCCATCACACTGATGTTCAGTCCCCTGTCCTGCCTGGAGGGTTCAGACAGTGTCACTGTTACCACCTCTCGAGCAGCGTTTCCCAACTCCGGTTCTCCAGTACCCCCAACCGGGGCTGCTACTGTCGTAGTTCACGTGGGATCAAATGACACCAAAAAGGGTAAATCAGAGCTGATCAAACAGGGTTTTACTGAGCTGATCAACACCCTAAAAGTCTCTGAAAAGCATCCAATGATCTCTGGTCTGGTGCAGTCACTGGATCGCGGCTGTGAAAGGTTCAACAGGCTCTTAGCTGGCTTAAAGACTACTGCCACTATGTTGGCATAACTTTTACTGACAATTTCAACACTTTTTGGAAACAAAAGATATTCTTCAGGGATGATGGGCTTCAGCCAAATCATCTGGGAGCCTTTTTCATATTTCAAGGCTGCGTTAAGATACTGACTCAGTGACAGTCTAAGCCATCCTCTCTAAGTGTTATCCTCATACTGTCTATAATGCCAGGGGTGTTGTCAGTTGTAATCTTGTTCCCATTCGTTTCAACTCCACTCTTAGATGTGTTATTGTTAGCTGAAAAGAGGAACCCACTGTGGTCTGCTCACCCAGCGCTTTAGTTCCAATGTGAATTCCATAAGGTTGAATACCCCCTCGGTTTTCACATCACGTAGAGGGATCGGGCTGTTGCACGATAGCAACCAAAGCCCATGTAAGTCAGTTGATAACATTTCATCATTGGTAAGAGCTCCTCATATTGACATTGGCTGCGGCCTCAGGCCCTATGCTTCTAATCTTGGAAAAGTCATTACAATTTCTTCTCCTTCCTCTATTACTACTAGGGAAAGACCAAATGGTGCAGTTCTATACAATCTTATAGCCATACCAACTATATCAATATCAACCATCAGACAGGGCCTGCAACCACCTACTGAACGTTGCTTGTTTGAGTTGGAGTTTCCATGTGACATAAAGAATCGTAAAGGTCTTGGGTTGATGCATCTGAACATTAAGAACTAACTTCCTAAACTGGATTACATTAAGATCTGGGTTATGCAGACTAATCTGGATATTCTGGTATTGACTGAAACTTGGATCTCTGGGGACATTCTGGAATCTGATATTAATACAGACAGAGTAGGTGGTGGTGGAGTGGCCATTTTTATTGAAAATAACTTCTCTGTCTCTTTACTGAAATCCATTTCCCTTGCCCCAAAATTTGATCTCTTATCATTTAGCCTTTGTCTGGGGAGAAATGTATCTATAACTGTTATAGGGATCTACAGTCCTCCCTTAGCTAACCTTTGTGCACTCGAGGAGTTAACTAGTTTGTTTACTAATTCAAAAGTTATTATCCTGGGTGACCTAAATTATGATCTAAAAAACATGTGTAATGATCGAAACCTAACCCAGCTGGTGACTAAGCCTACACGGCCCAATCCTAGAGATCCTTCAAAGTAATCTCTGATTGATCAAATTTGTATGAATACACCAGAGAATGTGAGATGTGAGAATACACTAATCTAAGCCTCGTGTCATCACAAAGAGGAACTTTAAAAACTTCAGTGAACAGTCTTTTTCACATGATCTTTATTTTAGTGACCTTGATTGTACTTCAGTTATCCCCGAACCTGATTCGCTTGGATCCTCTGAAGAGGTCTTCAATGCTGTGTGGATAATCATGCACCCTTCAAAAAATGTAAGGGTTAAAGGTAGATTGAATGCCTGGTACACTATGCAGTTATCAGAAATCATTCATGAAAGAGATGATGCTTGGGTCAAGGCCAGGAACACGGGCTTAGGCCTGGACTGGAAAGCTTTTAAGCAACTGAGGAATGATTGTGTAAGACAAATCAGAAAGGCTAAATCTGATTATTATCTTTATGATTGTAATGGGAACCCGGCTAAATTCTGGAAAACTGTCAAATCCCTGAAGGGTTCTACTTCCTCCTCTCTGCCACAACAAATGAGTTCAGACACTGGCCATATTACAGAAAAAGGTCATCATTGCTGCATTTAATCACCATGTTATTTCAGCGGGCTCTCTCTTTGAAAGAACTTTAAGCCTATTCACAATGATGTTGTGCTGGATGCTGATAGGGTAAACTTGCTGAATGATCAGAGAAATGATAGTCAAAGCTTTTACATTAGGCTATTTACAGAAAAATAAGTCCTGGATGCTTTGCTAACAATAGACAACAAGACATCCACAGGGGCTGACACATTGGATCCTGGTCTCCCTAAGTGTGCAGCACCCATCATTGTTGGCGCAACTACCCACATTTTTTTATTTAACATTGTTATCAGGAAATATTCCAAAAGTCTGGAAATCAGCTCTTGTGCTGCCACTCCTATAGGACGGAGACAGTAGGGATCTTAATTATTATCACCCCATTTCAACGCTTCCTTGTCTAGCTAAGATTCCAGAATCTTTGGTAAATGTACAACTTTGCTCTTTTTTATGTGAGAAATGTATTTTGAATGTAAATCAATCAGGGTTTAGGCCTGGCCATAGCACTATTACAGCAACCACTTTAGTAGTTAATGATCTTGTCAATGCTTTAGACACTAAAATTAAATGTGCTGGTTTGTTTGTGGACCTGTCTAAAGCTTTTGATACTGTTGATCAGGCTATTTAATTGACTAAGTTGTCCTCTATAGGCCTGAGCTCTGACGCCTGTTCATGGTTTCATGATTATTGATGTGACAGAACTCAGGCCATCGTGATGGATGGGGTTAAGTCTGAATTTCTTGAAGTACATAAAGGCGTACCACAGGGGTCGGTTTTGAGACCTGTTCTCTTCACTATTCATGTAACACCATGAGTCAATCTGTTAAAAATTGTGAACTTTATCTATATGTGGATGATAGTATTATGTATGCCATTGCCCTGACTGTTGATCTGGCTGTGTCACAACTACAGTCAGATTTTACAGCTATGCAGGAAGCCCTTGCTGATATAAAACTTGTGCTTAATACGGGCAAAACTAAATACATGTTTTTAAACTCTCGTAAGAATATTTCAGATGAACTACATGTTCACTCAGTAGATGGTTCTCCAATCGAACATGTTCCCACATATAAATACTTATGGATTTAACGTTTAAAAACCAATAGATGAGCTGGTTAAGATGCTAAGATTTAAAGTTGGCTTTTCTATAGAAACAGATTGTGCCATTCTCTAAGCAGTAGGAAGCAGATTATTCAGTCAACCTTTTTATCGGTTCTTGATTATGGTGATATAGAGCTGACAAGGTAAAAATCTGTCATTCTGTCCCTGAGCAAGGCAGTTAACCCACTGTTCCCTGGGCGCCGATGACGTGGATGTTGATTACGGCAGCCCCCTGCACCTCTCTGATTCAGAGGCAATTTAAGGTACTGATTGAGGAATTATTTGTGGATGAATGTAACTGTTTTTCTGGGTGATTTGTGATGTTTTATTGGTGCTTACCATGGACTGTTTTTCTGGGTGATTTGTGATGTTTTATTGGTGCTTACCATGGACTGTTTTCTGGGTGATTTGTGATGTTTTATTGGTGCTTACCATGGACTGTTTTTCTGGGTGATTTGGGATGTTTTATTGGTGCTTACCATGGACTGTTTTCTTTGTATTCTAATGTCGGTATATATACACACCACATGACCAAAAGTATGTGGACACCTGTTCGTCGAACATCTCATTCCAAAATCATGGGCATTAATATGGAGTTGGTCTCCCCTTTGCTGCTATAACAGCCTCCACTCTTCTGGGAGGGCCCTTCATTAGATGTTGGAACATTGCTGGGGGGGATTTGCTTCCACTCAGCCACAAGAGCATTAGTGATATCGGGCACTGATGTTGGGCGATTAGGCCTGGCTCGCAGTCGGTGTTTCAATTCATCCCAAAGGTGTTCGATGGGGTTGAGGTCAGGGCTCTGTGCAGACCAGTCAAGTTCTTCCACACCGATCTAGACAAACCATTTCTGTATGGATCTCGCTTTGTGCACGGGGCATTGTCATGCTGAAACAGGAAAGGGCCTTTCCCAAACTGTTGCCACAAAGTTGGAAGCATAGAATCGTCTAGAACGTCATTATATGCTGTAGCGTTAAGATTTCCTTAAACTGGAACTAAGGGGCCCGAACCACGAAAAACAGCCCCAGACCATTATTCCTCATCCACCAACCTTTACAGTTGGCCCTATGCATTGGGGCAGGTAGCGTTCTCCTGGCATCCGCCAAACCCAGATTCATCCATCGGACTGCCAGATGGTGAAGCGTGATTCATCACTGCAGAGAATGCGTTTCCACTGCTCCAGACTCCAATGGCGGCGAGCTTTACACCACTCCAGCCGACACTTGCCATCACGCATGGTGATCTTAGGCTTGTGTGCGGCTGCTTGGCCATGGAAACCCATTTCATGAAGCTCCCGACAAACAGTTATTGTGCTGATGTTGCTTCCAGAGGCAGTTTGGAACTCGGTAGTGAGCGTTGCAAACAAGGACAGCAATCCGTGGTCCCGTGCCGTGAGCTTGTGTGGCCTACCAATTCGCGGCTGAGCCGTTGTTGCTCCTTGACGTTTCCACTTCACAATAAAGGCATTTAGAATTGACCGGGGCAGCTCTAGCAGGGCAGACATTTGACGAACTGACTTGTTGGAAAGGTGGCATCCTATGATGGTGCCACGTTGAAAGTCCCTGAGCTCTTCAGTAAGGCCATTCTATTGCCAATGTTTGTCTATGGAGATTGCATGGCGGTGTGCTCAATTTTACACCTGTCAGCAATGGGTGTGGCTGAAATAGCCAAATCCACGAATTTGAAGGGGTGTCCAGATACTTTGTATATATAGAGTGGGGCAAAAAAGTATTTAGTCAGCCACCAATTGTGCAAGTTCTCCCACTTAAATAGATGAGAGAGGCCTGTAATTTTCATCATAGGTACACTTCAACTATGACAGACAAAATCCAGAAAATCACATTGTAGGATTTTTAATGAATTTATTTGCAAATTATGGTGGAAAATAAGTATTTGGTCAATAACAAAAGTTTATCTCAATACTTTGTTATATACCCTTTGTTGGCAATGACAGAGGTCAAACGTTTTCTGTAAGTCTTCACAAGGTTTTCACACACTGTTGCTGGTATTTTGGCCCATTCCTCCATGCAGATCTCCTCTAGAGCAGTGATGTTTTGGGGCTGTTGCTGGGCAGCACGGACTTTCAACTCCCTCCAAAGATTTTCTATGGGGTTGAGATCTGGAGACTGGCTAGGCCACTCCAGGACCTTGAAATGCTTCTTACGAAGCCACTCCTTCGTTGCCCGGGCGGTGTGTTTGGGATCATTGTCATGCTGAAAGACCCAGCCACGTTTCATCTTCAATGCCCTTGCTGATGGTAGGCTTTGTTACTTTGGTCCCAGCTCTCTGCAGGTCATTCACTAGGTCCCCCCGTGTGGTTCTGGGATTTCTGCTCACCGTTCTTGTGATTATTTTGACCCCACGGGGTGAGATCTTGCGTGGAGCCCCAGATCGAGGGAGATTATCAGTGGTCTTGTATGTCTTCCATTTCCTAATAATTGCTCCCACAGTTGATTTCTTCAAACCAAGCTGCTTACCTATTGCAGATTCAGTCTTCCCAGCCTGGTGCAGGTCTACAATTTTGTTTCTGGTGTCCTTTGACAGCTCTTTGGTCTTGGCCATAGTGGAGTTTGGAGTGTGACTGTTTGAGGTTGTGGACAGGTGTCTTTTATACTGATAACAAGTTCAAACAGGTGCCATTAATACAGGTAACGAGTGGAGGACAGAGGAGCCTCTTAAAGAAGAAGTTACAGGTCTGTGAGAGCCAGAAATCTTGCTTGTTTGTAGGTGACCAAATACTTATTTTCCACCATAATTTGCAAATAAATTCATAAAAAATCCTACAATGTGATTTTCTGGATTTTTTTCTTCTCATTTTGTCTGTCATAGTTGAAGTGTACCTATGATGAAAATTACAGGCCTCTCTCATCTTTTTAAGTGGGAGAACTTTCACAATTGGTGGCTGACTAAATACTTTTTTGCCCCACTGTATAGTGTATATATTTTGTGTTTAATGTGTATTTTATGTATTGTATTATACAGGGTGTATTTGGAAAAGAGACCTTAGGTCTCAATACAGTATGTCTTCCCTGTCAAAATAAATGTTAAATACAACTAAAATGTGTGCTTTTGGGGGTACTGTTGGGGTACTGTTGGGGTACTGGAGGACTGGAGCTGAGAAACACTGCTGTTGTGATTCCAAGTCTCAACACTTCCTGCCCAATTCTCTACAGACCAGAGAGACAGTGAGAGACACAGAACCCAAAACAAGTGACAGAATTGCACCTGTCATCATTTATCATGTTCTGATTCGACATCAAACCTCCATGCTTGTCACTCAGCATACTCCAAGCCCTTGGCTTTAGCCCCGCACAAGACGCATAAACTAACATGTACATACTACCTCAATAAGCCTGACTAACTGGTGTCTGTATATAGCCTCGCTACTGTTGTTTTATTTCTTTACTTACCCCCCCCCACACACACACACACACACACACAACCTTTTTTCACACTATTGGTTAAAGCCTGTAAGTAAGCATTTCACAGTAAGGTCTACACCTGTTGTATTCGGCGCACGTGACAAATAAACTTTGATTTGATAAACACTTACATAAGCACACACATTTAAACCCATAAACTCTCACAAGCACACACAAAACACACGCACACACCCCCCCCCCCCTTCATACACTCAACCTCCCCCCACCCCTTCACATAGACACACACCCGCCCGCCCTTAACAGTGAATGGTCGCTCCTCCTGAGTTGACCCCAGTCTGATCCCAACCAGAGGGAAAAAGGCCTATTCATCTGTAGAGGAAGGAGGAACTGTAGAACACATTCTAATACAGTAGACAGACTGAGGTACTGTACAGAGACAGGACTGTGACTGAAGGAGGTACTGTAGAACACATTCTAATACAGTAGACAGACTGAGGTACTGTACAGAGACAGGACTGTGACTGAAGGAGGTACTGTAGAACACATTCTAATACAGTAGACAGACTGAGGTACTGTACAGAGACAGGACTGTGACTGAATGAGGTAGTGTAGAACACATTATAATACAGTAGACAGACTGAGGTACTGTACAGAGACAGGACTGTGACTGAAGGAGGTAGTGTAGAACACATTATAATACAGTAGACAGACTGAGGTACTGTACAGAGACAGGACTGAAGGAGGTACTGTAGAACACATTATAATACAGTAGACAGACTGAGGTACTGTACAGAGACAGGACTGTGACTGAAGGAGGTACTGTAGAACACATTATAATACAGTAGACAGACTGAGGTACTGTACAGAGACAGGACTGTGACTGAAGGAGGTACTGTAGAACACATTATAATACAGTAGACAGACTGAGGTACTGTACAGAGACAGGACTGTGACTGAATGAGGTAGTGTAGAACACATTCTAATACAGTAGACAGACTGAGGTACTGTACAGAGACAGGACTGTGACTGAATGAGGTAGTGTAGAACACATTATAATACAGTAGACAGACTGAGGTACTGTACAGAGACAGGACTGTGACTGAATGAGGTACTGTAGAACACATTATAATACAGTAGACAGACTGAGGTACTGTACAGAGACAGGACTGTGACTGAAGGAGGTACTGTAGAACACATTATAATACAGTAGACAGACTGAGGTACTGTACAGAGACAGGACTGTGACTGAAGGAGGTACTGTAGAACACATTCTAATACAGTAGACAGACTGAGGTACTGTACAGAGACAGGACTGTGACTGAAGGAGGTAATGTAGAACACATTATAATACAGTAGACAGACTGAGGTACTGTACAGAGACAGGACTGTGACTGAAGGAGGTACTGTAGAACACATTATAATACAGTAGACAGACTGAGGTACTGTACAGAGACAGGACTGTGACTGAAGGAGGTACTGTAGAACACATTATAATACAGTAGACAGACTGAGGTACTGTACAGAGACAGGGCTGAAGGAGGTAGTGTAGAACACATTATAATACAGTAGACAGACTGAGGTACTGTACAGAGACAGGACTGTGACTGAATGAGGTAGTGTAGAACACATTATAATACAGTAGACAGACTGAGGTACTGTACAGAGACAGGACTGTGACTGAATGAGGTAGTGTAGAACACATTATAATATAGTAGACAGACTGAGGTACTGTACAGAGACAGGACTGAAGGAGGTACTGTAGAACAGATTATAATACAGTAGACAGACTGAGGTACTGTACAGAGACAGGACTGTGACTGAATGAGGTAGTGTAGAACACATTATAATACAGTAGACAGACTGAGGTACTGTACAGAGACAGGACTGAAGGAGGTACTGTAGAACACATTATAATACAGTAGACAGACTGAGGTACTGTACAGAGACAGGACTGTGACTGAATGAGGTAGTGTAGAACACATTATAATACAGTAGACAGACTGAGGTACTGTACAGAGACAGGACTGTGACTGAATGAGGTAGTGTAGAACACATTATAATACAGTAGACAGACTGAGGTACTGTACAGAGACAGGACTGTGACTGAATGAGGTAGTGTAGAACACATTATAATACAGTAGACAGACTGAGGTACTGTACAGAGACAGGACTGAAGGAGGTACTGTAGAACACATTATAATACAGTAGACAGACTGAGGTACTGTACAGAGACAGGACTGTGACTGAATGAGGTACTGTAGAACACATTATAATACAGTAGACAGACTGAGGTACTGTACAGAGACAGGATTGTGACTGAAGGAGGTACTGTAGAACACATTCTAATACAGTAGACAGACTGAGGTACTGTACAGAGACAGGACTGTGACTGAAGGAGGTACTGTAGAACACATTCTAATACAGTAGACAGACTGAGGTACTGTACAGAGACAGGACTGTGACTGAAGGAGGTACTGTAGAACACATTCTAATACAGTAGACAGACTGAGGTACTGTACAGAGACAGGACTGTGACTGAAGGAGGTAGTGTAGAACACATTATAATACAGTAGACAGACTGAGGTACTGTACAGAGACAGGACTGAAGGAGGTACTGTAGAACACATTATAATACAGTAGACAGACTGAGGTACTGTACAGAGACAGAACTGAAGGAGGTACTGTAGAACACATTCTAATACAGTAGACAGACTGAGGTACTGTACAGAGACAGGACTGTGACTGAAGGAGGTAGTGTAGAACACATTATAATATAGTAGACAGACTGAGGTACTGTACAGAGACAGGACTGAAGGAGGTACTGTAGAACACATTATAATACAGTAGACAGACTGAGGTACTGTACAGAGACAGGACTGTGACTGAAGGAGGTAGTGTAGAACACATTCTAATACAGTAGACAGACTGAGGTACTGTACAGAGACAGGACTGAAGGAGGTACTGTAGAACACATTATAATACAGTAGACAGACTGAGGTACTGTACAGAGACAGGACTGTGACTGAATGAGGTACTGTAGAACACATTATAATACAGTAGACAGACTGAGGTACTGTACAGAGACAGGACTGTGACTGAATGAGGTACTGTAGAACACATTATAATACAGTAGACAGACTGAGGTACTGTACAGAGACAGGACTGTGACTGAATGAGGTAGTGTAGAACACATTATAATACAGTAGACAGACTGAGGTACTGTACAGAGACAGGACTGTGTCCCACATGGCACCCTATTCACTACATAGTGCACTATGAGCCCTGGTACATAGTGCACTATGTAATGAATAGGGTGACATTTAGGACTCAACTTGTGTCAGGATGGAAGTAATCTGGCTGCTGGGTCTGCCGCTCACTTCCTGACTGGGCCGGGCTCAGGAATGTAGAGCTGGCTGAGAGCTGGCAGGTGTACGCTCTCTCAGGCTGATCACCAAACCCCTGCCTGATTTCAGGTAGATGCCTTTGGACATTCAAATGCACAGGAAATGATTTGTAAACAATGCTAATGAAAATGTCTTAAATGTCCCTCTAGGTTGAGATGTGCAGTATTACCGAACATCTGCATCGGCTGGGAACAATGATGTAGCATATTGGTGAGAAGAGGAGTAGACCGTGCAATCAGCAACACTTCTTCTGTGACATTATCTTCCCATTACAATAGAGACACATGCTATCATTCAACCAAATCATTTCACCATAGTGTATCATCTGATGTGACTGACTGCCACAAACTCATCAACAACCTTAGAGGGATTATTATACAGCATCTCTCCTCTTCACGGACTACTGACATCTTCCAGAGAGACAGAGAAAGAGAGAGAGACAGAGACAGAGAGAGACTGAGAGACAGAGAGAGACAGACAGAGACAGAGAGAGAAAGAGAGAGAGACAGAGAGAGAGACAGAGAGAGAGACAGAGAGAGAGACAGAGACAGAGACAGAGACTGAGAGACAGACAGAGACAGAGACAGAGAGAGAGAGAGAGAGAGAGAGAGAGAGAGAGAGAGAGAGAGAGAGAGAGAGAGAGAGAGAGAGAGAGAGAGAGATAAACCACACACACACTTGAGAGCAGGCCATGTAGCAGACAACCAAACCAATAAAGTCTGGATGACAGAGGATGAGGAGGGATGATGAACATCACCCAAGAGGGTTGCAGCACAACCCAAAACAACGAGCGCCAAGACCTGGTGCTGAGAGATTAATACACATCCTATTACAGTGATGATGCTTACTGGAGCAGACCTGTGCCCCGCACGCACACACACACACACACACAGATACACACAGACAGGGCGAGAGAGAGACAGGCACAGACAGGGCGAGAGAGAGACAGGCACAGTGTGTTTGAGGGTTATAGGGTTGGTGGGACACTGAGAATACAGAGCAGCTGTACTGACTTACATGGATGCTGCTCTGTATTAAGACAACAAACCAAATCCAACCAACCGCTCGTGCTTCACCAAGCCCCCTTTCAACAAGAGACTAGCCAACCGCCCGTGCTTCACCAAGCCCCCTTTCAACAAGAGACTAGCCAACCGCTCGTGCTTCACCAAGCCCCCTTTCAACAAGAGACTAGCCAACCGCCCGTGCTTCACCAAGCCCCCTTTCAACAAGAGACTAACCAACCGCTCGTGCTTCACCAAGCCCCCTTTCAACAAGAGACTAGCCAACCGCTCGTGCTTCACCAAGCCCCCTTTCAACAAGAGACTAGCCAACCACTCGTGCTTCACCAAGCCCCTTTCAAAAAGAGACTAGCCAACCGCTCGTGCTTCACCAAGCCCCCTTTCAACAAGAGACTAGCCAACCGCTCGTGCTTCACCAAGCCCCCTTTCAACAAGAGACTAGCCAACCGCTCGTGCTTCACCAAGCCCCCTTTCAACAAGAGACTAGCCAGCCGCTGAACATAGGGGCTGCCATAACCCCTCTACCTCTCTCTCTCTCCTTCTCTCCTTCCTTCCTTCCTCCCTCCTTCTCCCTCCTTCCTTCCCTCACTCTCTCCCTCAACCTTTTCTCCCTCCCTCTCTCCCAGCTGATGAACATGGGGGCTGCTATAACCCCTCTACCTCTCTCTCTCTCCTTCTCTCCTTCCTTCCTTCCTTCCTCCCTCCCTCCCTCCTTCCTTCCCTCACTCTCTCCCTCTCTCTTTCAACCTTTTCTCCCTCCCTCTCTCCCAGCCGCTGAACATAGGGGCTGCAATAACCCCTCTACCTCTCTCTCTCTCCTTCCTTCCTTCCCTCACTCTCTCCCTCCCTCTCTCTTTCAACCTTTTCTCCCTCCCAGCTGATGAACATGGGGGCTGCCATAAACCCTCCACCTCCCTCACTCTTTCTACCATCCTTTTCTTTTAAATTGTTAACCTTCAACATGGTAATGGCAGCTCTGCAGTCGCATGCTGGAGCACAAACAGAAACACACATCACCGTAACCTCTGTCTGTACCCTCCTTCTCTTCTCTTCTCTTCTCTTCTCTTCCCTCCCTCCCTCCCTCCCTCCCTCCCTCCTCCTCTCCCTCCCTCCTCCTCTCCGCTCCCTCCTTCTTCCCTCCCTCCCTCCCTCCCTCCCTCCCTCTTAAAAATGTTCATATTCAACATAGCAACAGCAGTAACTCTCCAGTCACACCATACAGCACAAACAGAAAAACATGGCCGGCACAGCTTCCATAACTCTCCGGCAGCACGCCGCCCTGGGGTCAAGCTGCGAGGGCCCTGATTCGTCCCCCCGAGACGACGGTCGCCATCTATCACGCAGCGCTGTATACACAGTCTGAACAGGCTTTCAAGCTAGCAGTGCATCATGAACGCCGGTTCTGTATACCCATCTGTAGATTCCACAGCAGAGAACAGCTTTGATGCTGTGCTGAGATTTGCTGGGCCTGTTCTCGGCTGTGGCGCTCTGTGAGTGATACTATGAACTGGTACCTGTCTGAGATGTAGGCCTAGTGGTTCAGCTGTTCCCTGCATGGTTTGGGGCTGATATTACAAACATATAGCTTAACTCAGGTGTAAAGCTGTTAAGTTAGCTCTGTAGTGTGTGCAGCAAGACTGGGTTGAAATAGTATTGTTTTCCTTCAAATACATGGAGCGTCTGATCAAACCTGCCTGGAGCGATAGGTGGCAGATGGGAGCGGTTTGCACTTTTGTGACAACTCTATTGGGTTCATTGCACCCGGCAAGCGCAATCGAGCACAGTTAAATTATTTGGAAAGAAAACAAATACTATTTAAACCCATGTCTATGGTAGTGTGGGTGCTCAGAGCAGAGCTGGGTTTGTGAGGGTGTGTGTTTACTTATATTTACACTGAGCAGAGGGTGGTGACAGGCACGGATTAGTACCCATAATCCTTTTTATCACAATACTGCTCTCACGATGTGTCGAGGCTGGCCAGCTGGTTTTATGGCCAACAGTGGACATGGCATACCTCTGAAAATGGACGTGTGTCTGCAAATAGTGATGCTAAAACCAATGGATAAGTAATATAGAATGAGTGATCTTACTCTTAACCTGTCTAAGATGTAGATGTGGGATGTTTCTGTGTGTGTCTGTGTGTAGTCCAGTGTGTCAATGTGTGTGTGTGTGTGTGTGTCAGTGTGTGTGTGTGTGTCAGTGTGTGTGTGTGTGTGTGTCAGTGTGTGTGTGTGTGTGTGTCAGTGTGTGTGTGTGTGTGTGTGTGTGTGTGTGTGTGTGTGTGTGTGTCAGTGTGTGTCAGTGTGTGTGTGTGTGTGTGTGTCAGTGTGTGTGTGTGTCAGTGTGTGTGTGTGTGTGTCAGTGTGTGTGTGTGTCAGTGTGTGTGTGTGTGTGTGTCAGTGTGTGTGTGTGCTGCGCCTTTCCAAAGAGGCCTGGCTGGCACACAGCTTGCTTAGGAATGGACCTTGATCACAGATCAGACTTACATCCCTCTACCCTCATTAGTCATTTTAACTCCAAACACACACGTCTACTCACACACTACCCTAATCTCAGAGAATAAAGAGTTTCAAACATCCTGTTGCTATGGGGCTCATTCCCCCTGACCTCTGACCCCTGGCTGTGAACCCTGACCCTGCAGGAATGAGACGACCGCCTCGTCCAACAAACACCTGTTTATTCCCTCCTTCAATTTACCAAACAGAGAAAAGAGGAGGTTGGACGGGGTAACAAGGAGAGCAAGTAATTAACATGGAGTTAGCCTTACACACGTGTGTGTTTGAAGGCAGGCACACAGGCAGACAAAGCTGGCACACACACGAGCGCATACGTGAACTCAAAGCCACACACACTTCAATCCTCTAATCCAGGCCCACAGGAAAAGCCTGGCAATCCACACACGTCTGCAGCGTGATTACTTCTGAGCTTCTGAAAGAGTGGCAGATTTAGGATGTGTGTGTGTGTGGGGGGGGGGGGGCAGACTCAGGATGTGGGTAATTTCTATGGCTTGTCGTCAGGCCAATTAGGGCCGGTTTACACGTCCTGACCAGTCAGCCCAGAGAGAGAGAGATTGTTTGTTTTTAGTAGTGTGGAGGGACTGGGGAGGGGAGTTGGAGGCCTGTATAATTCTCATGGTGGTCTAATCTGGGATAGAATGACTCAACCATTTATTTCAATCAGAATTCATTTCAACAAAACTATCATTTGAGAACATTCACATCCATCTTTCATCGGGTCACAAAAATGTTGATGACGCTGACTAAAATACCTCAGCAATGCCCTTTTCACACTGCTGAGCTGACCTGAGCCCAACTGTGATGGCTCTGATAGTTGGTTCCAACAACTATGGTGGATGTGTGACCAAACTCATGTAAAAACCCTATATAGTGTCCCTTCAGTGGGCAATGATGCTGCTTTGACCAGAGTCCTGATTCTTCTTACCAGAACATGGAACCAACCACACAGTGGGACGGCAGCTGGAAATTAGAGTGCAGGATGAATCTGGCACATTTACAGACATGTTGATTTAACAATTCCACTGTCAAATACATTTTAAATAAGAAAGTGAGTAAGTGTGATATGAGCAGACTGGACAGGGCTCTTGGTCAGGGCTCTCTCTCTGCCCAGTGACAAGACGCTGACTCCTCTGTACTGGACTGGTTTATCTAAACTAGTCTGGTCTGACTGGAGGCTCCAAACTGCCCATGCAGGGTGGCGCTCTACTGAGCTACAGGGCACAGCCAGGCATGGCCAGGCCCGGCTCTCAACATCACCACACAACACAAACAAAAACAATGCCCGCTGGGGCCGCTTGACGCCACGTGTGTGTGTGCCCGCCTGCCGCCATCCTTTCTGAGCTGTGGCTGTGGCCAGGACTGCTGATGCTCAGCTGAGCTCCAGGGACAGTTATGGTCCAGCCCAGTGGAAAGTGAACATCAGCCCGATTTGGGCTCACTGCGGCTGGGGAAGGTAGGAGCCAGGCCCCTCCTCCCTCCCTCTCATGACTTCCCCCATCAACCACAGACCTAGGATAAATGCATCCACCATCCACCAACAGCAGAGAGCACAGCACAGAACAGCACGCTGGGCTGAGGGGAGAGAGGATTGATACAGAGATAGAGGGAGAAGACAAAGACTAGGGGAGATAGAGGGAAGCATAAATGATGAATAGAATAGAAAGGATAATGGGGGGGGGAGAGAGAGAGAGAGAGAGAGAGAGAGAGAGGTGGGGGTCTCCAACTCTGAGCTCAGCTCAACCACCACATATTTTCCCCCATGAGAGATATAATTTAGAGCAAACCACTAAAGGGCAGGAGGCGAGCAACCGATGCCAACTCCTAACTCCAGCCTCCAACGCTCTCTCTCCTCCCCTCCCTGACAACGGTAGAGCTATTTATTTATTCAGGGACGTCTCCAAAAAGGTGGTTAGTTGAGACGTATGGTTTGAGATACTTGTGTGTGTGTGTGTGTGTGTGTGTGTGTGTGTGTGTGTGTGTGTGTGTGTGTGTGTGTGTGTGTGTGTGTGTGTGTGTGTGTGTGTGTTTTTCGAGGGCTTGGATCCGTCTTTTAAAGGAGAGTGTTTTTTGTTGCCACGTGTGGTTGGGGAAGCAGTGGGGTTCCGTGCCACAGCGGTTCCAGCTTCCAGCCTCAGGCTGGTTTCCTTTTCTCTCCCTCCATCTCCGGAGCAGAGCAGAGTGGAGGGATAATTTTAGATGAAAAAAGGCAGGCAGGCAGAGGGAGCAGCATGGTCTGTGGATGACCCCTGTGGATGACCCCTGGTAGATCCTTGGCTCAGCAGAAAGCTGAATACTGCTGTTTCATGAGGAGGAACAAAGACCAGCAGACAGACCAGGACTGGAACTTAACAAACTTCCATGGAATTACAATAGACTTCAAGAGCATCCTCACTCTCTCAGAGTCCAGTGAGTCAGACAGTGAGGTCAGTGTGTCCACCCACACATGATCAAACCCTGTGAGGCAGGCAGGCAGCGTACAGTAGACCATGACTACAACTGACTTCCAGGAAACTGGAATAGCCTCCTCGCTATCTCAGAGATTGACAGTGAGGTCAGTGTGTCCACCCACACACTGGACCCAGTTAACACAAACTCTGAGGTGGAGTACTAACCACAGAGCCTGTAGAGATTCCTACAGGACACTCACACAAGAGAAGTGTGTGTTTGTATTTGCTGCTACTGTGTGTCTGCATGTCTATGTGTGTGTTTGAGCGTAAACAGTCTGTATGTATGTGAGAGGGAGGGAGCAGGTAAAGAGGCTGAACAGGTCCTCCTCTCCCCTGGATATCCCTGACCCCTCGAGCCCGTCTGCGGTCCAGACACTCTGGCCCAGTAGCTATGGTCCATTACAGGGTTTCTGTTATGTCCTCTCCCACTCTGTTCTGGCCTCAGCCTCTCTCCCACTCTGTTCTGGCCTCAGCCTCTCTCCCACTCTGTTCTGGCCTCAGCCTCTCTCCCACTCTGTTCTGGCCTCAGCCTCTCTCCCACTCTGTTCTGGCCTCAGCCTCTCTCCCACTCTGTTCTGGCCTCAGCCTCTCTCCCACTCTGTTCTGGCCTCAGCCTCTCTCCCACTCTGTTCTGGCCTCAGCCTCTCTCCCACTCTGTTCTGGCCTCAGCCTCTCTCTCACTCTGTTCTGGACTCAGCCTCTCTCCCACTCCGTTCTGGACTCAGCCTCTCTCCCACTCTGTTCTGGCCTCACCCTCTCTCTGTCTCTGTGGCCCACTACTCAAACACCAGCTCTGTGAGCTCACAACTTTTAACCAGGCAGCACTGCTCAGCTGAAGTCTGTGTGTCCTCCACCATCCGTTAATTAATTGTGGTTTCACTCCAGTGCTACTAAAAGACAACCCCCCTCTTCTCCCCCACCCCCCCTCCCTTCCCCTCTTCTCCCCCTTCCCCCCCTTCCCCTCTCGCCCCTCTTCTCCCCCTCTCCCTTCCCCTCTTCTCCCCCCCCTCCTCCCTTCCCCTCTTCTCCCCCGTCACACCACCCAAGACTGTCTGGCTGAAAGACCCAACAGCACACCAGCTTTGTCCCTATGCCCTCTGAGAACAAACCGGCCCCTCAAATATGTTCCTGAACCGGGGCCCCTTTCTTTTCTCTCTAGCTGTTCCTCTGGTCAAACATGTCTGTCTAAGTCTCTTTGTCTAAGCTGTTGGTCTTTTCATGCTGTCTGCCCTCTATGTTGTTAAGGTCCCATTCACATAGAGGATGGAGAGAGACAGGAGAATGGAGATGAGAGAGGACGGTTCAGGTACATGCATTGGAATAGAAGGGAATTGATTGGAAGAGGAGTTTTATTCAAGTATTTCTCCTTTATTTAACTAATGAAGTCACAATAAGTGAGCCATGAAAACAATAGAATAGCACTGAGCATGTTTTCCTACGACTGAGAAACACACCGAGAAACCACTATTATAAGCATCAAGCGGTGAGCCACACCATAGAAATACAACCAGACTGTTGAATACGGGCCATGACAACGTCAGCATTAAGAAGACAGAGCCTTAAGAAGGTAATCAAATAAATCAGCCACGCTGGGAGAAGCAATGGATGAGAAAACGTCCCACCTACAGAGACACATACCTCACTGGCTGACTGATATAGTGATCCCTGGCCCCGGCAGAGCCCGCCAGATGAAAGAGAAGAAGAGAGGGAGAGGGGGATTACAGAGAGATGTCCTGTTTGGCTGTATGAATTATGGTAAAAGAGACACTTCTAAAACTTGTGAGACTATTCCAGTGGGGTGACAGCCTGTCAAATACAGCCTGTCAAAAACACCCTGTCTATATAGTCAAATAGAGCCTGTCCATACTGTCAAATGCAGCCAGTCAAATGCAGCCTGTCCATACTGTCAAATACAGCCTGTCCATACTGTCAAATACAGCCTGTCAAATACAAATACAACCTGTCCATACTGTCAAATACAACCTGTCCATACTGTCAAATACAGCATGTCAAAAACAAATACAGCCTGTCAAATACAACCTGTCTATATTGTCAAACACAGCCTGTCATTACTGTCAAATACAGCCTGTCAAAAACAAATACAGCCTGTCCATACTGTCAAATACAACCTGTCTATATTGTCAAACACAGCCTGTCCATACTGTCAAATACAGCCTGTCAAATACAGCCTGTCAAAAACAAATACAGCCTGTCCATACTGTCAAATACAGCCTGTCAAATACAAATACAGCCTGTCCATACTGTCAAATACAGCCTGTCTATACCGTATTTTTTTTTATTTGACAGTGTGGACAGGCTGCATTTGACAGGCTGCATTTGACAGTATAGACAGGCTGTATTTGACCGTATGGAAAGGCTGTATTTGACAGGATGGACAGGCTGTATTTGACAATATAGACAGGCTGTATTTGACAATATAGACAGGCTGTATTTGACAATATAGACAGGCTGTATTTGACAATATAATAAAAAATAAAATAAAAAATAATAATAATGCAGGCGAGTGCACAAACACACCATAACACACTATGCCATTATGAGTAAAACCGTGGTAAAATGGACATTCTTGTAAGCTCATCTCATACAAGAACACATACAGTAGTGTACACACACACACACACACGAACCACACTCACACACACACACATGAACCACACTCACACACACACATGAACCACACTCACGTACACACACACACACGAACCACACTCACGCACATACACATACACACACACGAACCACACTCACGCACACATGAACCACACTCACGCACACACACACGAGCCACACTCACGCACATACACACACACACACACACGAACCACACTCACGCACATACACACACGAACCACACACGAACACAAACACAAAAAAATGATGAACCTTCAGGTGCCCTGTACAGGGTTACACAATTCTGTGAACTTTCAATAAATTCCCTGGTTTTCCAGAAATCCTGGTTGGAGAATACCGGATTTACAGCCAATTCCCTCCTGATTCCGGGAATCCTCCAACCGGGATTTCAGGAAAACCAGGGAATTATTTGAAAATTCCTGGAATGTTGCAACTCCTAGCCCTGTAACCGGTCCTTCTACTGTTATATGATGATGTATGTTGTTGTGACATGGTCTGTGTGTTCTGAATGTGTGTTCTGAAACACTGACAGATGATAGACCGGTTGAGACATGTTGACATTGTTAGTGTCTGTCTGTGTGTTCTGAATGTGTGTTCTGAAACACTGACAGAGATAACAGACTGGTTGAGACACGGTCACATTGTTAGTGTGTCTGTGGGTACACTGTTTGATGAGTTCGTGTGTGTGCATGACAGCAATATGTGTATTTCAGGAAGAAGCATAGCACAATTACAGCAGCCATGAAGGTTTTCAATGATATCACTGAAGCCCTTGACAAAAAACAGCACTGTGTCTCACTTTTTATTGATCTCTCTAAGGCTTTTGATACAGTTGATCATGCTATACTAAGGCAGAGATTGTCGAGTGTAGGTCTTTCAGAGCATGCAGTTGCATGGTTTGCTAACTATCTGTCTGATAGAACTCAGTGCACTCAATTTGATGGGCTTATGTCTGTTAAATTGTCTGTCTTTAATGGTGTGCCCCAAGGCTCTGTACTTGGTCCTCTCTTATTCACTATTTATATAAATGATTTAGACAGAAATGTCCAAAATGCACAACTTCATTTTTATGCTGATGATACTGTTATTTACTGTTGTGCCTCATCTCTTACAAAAGCTTTCCAGAACTTGCAAACTGCTTTTTATACTGTTCAACATACCTTGTGTCAATTGAAGCTTATCCTCAATACTGACAAAACTAAACTAATGGTGTTTTCTAATGCAAGAAATAGACCTCTGAACCTTTCACCTATTACTACCTGTCAGGGCAAGGAGATTGAGGTTGTAACCTCATATAAATATCTTGGAATTTTAATTGATGACGGCCTCTCTTTTAAATTGCATATTCAACAACTTACAAAAAAATTGAAGCTGAAATTGGGATTTTATTTTAGGAATAAGGCCTGTTTTTCTTTTGAAGCCAGAAGGAGGCTAGTATCAGCTACATTTATGCCTTTACTAGACTATGGGGATATTTTATATATGAATGCTTCCGCTCAGTGTTTGAGATCAATTGACACCCTTTACCATGGCACTTTGAGATTTATTTTAAACTGCAAAACCCTTACGCACCACTGCACTTTGTATACCAGGGTTGGCTGGCCTTCTCTAGTCACTCGTAGGCTCAGTCACTGGTATACTTTTATTTACAAAGCCATTTTGGGTTTACTACCTTTTTATTTAGGCATTTTTATTGTTCAGAAATGTGGTGGGTACTCTCTTCGTTCACTGGACTTTATCCTGCTAACTGTTCCAAATGTCCGAACTGAATTTGGTAAATGGGCTTTTATGTACTCTGCGCCATCGTCTTGGAACACCTTACAAAATACTTTTAAACTGGAAGAACTTGTCCCGATTGGTGTTTTTAAATCACTGATGAATGATCTTGAGACTGATTCCCTGACCTGTCAATGTTTTTCATTTGCTGTTTTTGATTTTTGTTATACTCTTGTGAATTCTATGGTTTTTACTAGATTACTTGTAGTTTTTCATGTTGTTTGTCTGTAATTTTTGTAATGACTTGGTGCTGCCTATCTTGGCCAGGACGCTCTTGAAAGTCCTTCCTGGTTAAATAAAGGTAAAAAAATGTTTAATTTTTTAAATAAATGTGTGTGTATGCTGGTCGCTCTACCAGTTTGTGTGACAGTGAGTGAACCATCATAGCTTGCCTGCAGGAATGCAGCCCCTCCAGCTGAGCCACGCTTGGGCTGCTGTGTGAGGGACACCTGTGCCCTATGATAGAGAGGTCTCAGCCTTGGCTACACAGACAACGTACTGGAAGAGTGACCCCAGTTAGTGTGGAGGGCTGAGAAAGGAGAACGAGATGAGCTGGGAGGTAAGGGTCTAGTACACAGGCTACATGGGAGAGAAAGGAGAACGAGATGAGCTGGGAGGTAAGGGTCTAGTACACAGGCTACATGGGAGAGAAAGGAGAACGAGATGAGCTGGGAGGTAAGGGTCTAGTACACAGGCTACATGGGAGAGAAAGGAGAACGAGATGAGCTGGGAGGTAAGGGTCTAGTACACAGGCTACATGGGAGAGAAAGGAGAACGGGATGAGATGAGCTGGGAGGTAAGGGTCTAGTACACAGGCTACATGGGAGAGAATAAACCACCCCCGCAGGTCTGTTGGACAGCAGTCAAGCTGGTCACTCTTCCAGCGTGTGTGTATGTGTGTGCGTGTGTGGACAGTGAGTGAACCATCATAGCTTGCCTGCAGGAATGCGGCCCCCCAGCTGAGCCACGCTCGGGCTGCTGTGTGAGGGACACCTGTGCCCTATGCGCCCTCTGGGTCTGTTTACCATAGGTCTGTGCCATGTCAAAGTGGATGCTAATTTGGGAGGTAATTAGCTCCCCACATTTAGTTTTAAAGGGTAGGAAGCATACGTTTTCACTCAAAGTAACAACAAAGTGTGGCCAAAGACTTAGTAACTTAGTTGTACGATCTGGTTAACTTTAAGTACAAACATAAATATGTAATAACCCAAAACATAACTATTAACTTATTTCCGGATATCTTCTAAACTACCGATATTTCTGCCTCTCTCTCGCTTTGGTAGCTAACTCAGCCTGCACTCTTAAAAGTTTAACCATCGGCTGGGCCCCAGTCATACATCTGGAAGTCTCTGATGTCTTTGATCTGCAGTTATGTTTTAGTTGTGTTCTAACCGTGGTGGTTGGCTTTCTAGGATAATAGCTAGCTGGCTAAATAGCTAATGTTAGCTGGCTGGCTAGCTCACTGGCTAAGATAACTGCATAAAGCTAGCTAAGCTAGCTAAAATGATTTGATAACTGGTGAGATGGCGTTATGTATTTCCAAAACTTTGGTTGACTTTAATGTAGCTGTAAGCTAGGTGTTCATAGGAACTGGCAGACTCGTGCTTAATGTTAGCCGGCTAGTAGGGATAACATTAGCATGCTAGTTCCTTAGCAACCTTGCAAGTTGATTTGTAACAATAAATAAATTCATAAAATATATTAGCTTTTAAGTTGGCAAAAAGGTTTTTAGCCAGTAGTCATCAGTGCAAGCGATTTGGTTTTATTTGAAGTTAAACATTTGAAGTTATTTCTGTTAGAGGTTACATTATAGTGAATGGGCTGGCTGCTGGGTCCTCCATATTACATCACACCCAGTAAAACATTTTCAGACATGACTTTGGCGTTCTTCAGAATTCTGATCGGTTTTATGCAATAACTCGAAAAATAGAAAAGTGAGGTGTAACTTTGCATTGGGACTTTGATGCGTATACTAACCATATGTTACATGTGGTTATGTTTATGTTACCTACTTTTAAAGTTATTTAAAATGGTAAATTACTTTTCTAAATGTGTTTAGTGTGCTTTGTGTTGAAAATAACAAGTCACGTGCTAAAATTAAAATGTTTTACTCTGAATCAACAAGCATTACTGTTTCCATTCTGCTTTCCTCATCCTCTTGTTACTCACCTTGGGTAATGTCTCAAACGTAATGACATCTGGAGGTTAAACGGGACCACAGAGCATACCACTGACTGACTGACTGCTGTAATAACCTGACTAGTGCTGCAATAAGGGTTGACTGAGGCGTGTTCAACCCCCAGACTGACACAGCGACCCTAACAACAACACTGACTATCCTGAATGCAAACAGCCATGCAGGGACTTCATTTCAATCCATCTGAAGCAACAGGAAAGCCCCTGGAGATCTTCAAGCTGCCTCTAGTGCAGGCCAGACCCAAAGCAGCTGCTGGTTGTTCCTCTACCTTTTCTTCCCTTTTCATTCTCTTCCTTTCATCCCACAATGAGGGAGTTATTTCCTGTCCCCCTCCAGCTCCTGCCAACAACATTTTGATGAACTTTTTCATCCTGGTCCAAGCCAACCTGTGACCCCCTCCATGGCTGCAGTGCAATAAGGAGACAAAGCAGGTGCAGAGCTGCTATGTTGTCATGACATTTCCATGGAGACCAGCCAGATAGTAACTGTTGTCTTACTATTGCCTTTCTCTTATATACCATCACCCCCCCCCCCCCCCCCCCCCCCCCACACACACACACACTCTCCCCCCATACATACACACCACTTTCCCATTTAACTAAGCATAGCATATTACCCCTGCCTCACTGACACTGACATGTTTCCAGTCGAGACGCTGATTCACAGGACAAATACGGCCCACATGGGAAGTGACATCACTGTGACCCCCAGGCAGCCCACCTGTCAACAGCCAATCACGCAGGCTCGTTAATGAACAGTTTCCCCTATTGCACATCGAGCAACGAATAGATGGAGAGACCAGCTCTGGGTCAATAGTTTGGAAAAGATGAAGAGGGGAACAAAAGAGAGAAACAGAGGGATGAGGCAGTCGGTCTATCTGTGTGTCTGTGCTCTTTATTAAAAGAGCCAGTCGGAAAACTGTGCTCAGCCTCTTCACTTAGAAAGAGGGGAAAGTTGGGCCGTTCACACAGAGCTGGAGGAAACCTGATGTGGATGAGTGCTCTGGACGTTACACAGACCGTGGATGCGTCCCAAATTATCCCTAGTAAAAAAAGTTGTGCACTTCATAGGGAATAGGGTTCCATTTGGGACAGCCACCGATTATACAAATAGGAGAAAAGCAGACTTTGGAACGGTTATAGTAATAATAGCAGGGCACCACTATTGGTTGGATCTAAAGGACAGAGGGTGGTTACCACATTATCAAATGTCTTATCAAGCTGGATCTAAAGGACAGAGGGTGGTTACCACATTATCAAATGTCTTATCAAGCTGGATCTAAAGGACAGAGGGTGGTTACCACATTATCAAATGTCTTATCAAGCTGGATCTAAAGGACAGAGGGTGGTTACCACATTATCAAATGTCTTATCAAGCTGGATCTAAAGGACAGAGGGTGGTTACTACATTATCAAATGTCTTATCAAGCTGGATCTAAAGGACAGAGGGTGGTTACCACATTATCAAATGTCTTATCAAGCTGGATCTAAAGGACAGAGGGTGGTTACCACATTATCAAATGTCTTATCAAGCTGGATCTAAAGGACAGAGGGTGGTTACCACATTATCAAATGTCTTATCAAGCTGGATCTAAAGGACAGAGGGTGGTTACCACATTATCAAATGTCTTATCAAGCTGGATCTAAAGGACAGAGGGTGGTTACTACATTATCAAATGTCTTATCAAGCTGGATCTAAAGGACAGAGGATGGTTACTACATTATCAAATGTCTATCAAGCTGGATCTAAAGGACAGAGGGTGGTTACCACATTATCAAATGTCCTATCAAGCTGGATCTAAAGGACAGAGGGTGGTTACCACATTATCAAATGCCTTATCAAGCTGGATCTAAAGGACAGATGGAGGTTACTACATTATCAAATGTCCTATCAAGCTGGATCTAAAGGACAGAGGGTGGTTACCACATTATCAAATGTCTTATCAAGCTGGATCTAAAGGACAGATGGAGGTTACTACATTATCAAATGTCTTATCAAGCTGGATCTAAAGGACAGATGGAGGTTACTACATTATCAAATGTCTTATCAAGCTGGATCTAAAGGACAGAGGGTGGTTACTAGAGGTCGACCGACTAATCGGAATGGCCGATTAATTAGGGCCGATTTCAAGGTTTCATAACAATCGGTAAACAATGGACACAAATTTGCCAATTTTTAAAATATTTTTTTTACACCTTTATTTAACTAGGCAAGTCAGTTAAGAACACATTCTTATTTTCAATGACGGCCTAGGAACGGTGGGTTAACTGCCTAGTTCAGGGGCAGAACGACAGATTTTTACCTTGTTAGCTCGGGGATTCGTTTTTGCAACCTTCCGGTTACTAGTCCAACGCTCTAACCACCTGCCTTACATTGCACTCCACAAGGAGTCTGCGTGGCAGGCTGACTACCTGTTACGCGAGGGCAGCAAGAAGCCAAGGTAAGTTGCTAGCTAGCATTAAACTCATCTTATAAAAAACAATCAATCTTAACATAATCACTAGTTAACAACACATGGTTGATGATATTACTAGTTTATCTAGCGTGTCCTGCGTTGCATATAATCGATGCGCCTACTTCGACAAACGGTGATGATTTAACAAGCGCATTCGCGAAAAAGGACTGTCGTTGCACCAATGTACCTAACCATAAACATCAATGCCTTTCTTTAAAATCAATACACAAGTATATATTTTGAAACCTGCATATTTAGTTAATATTGCCTGCTAACATGAATTTCTTATAATTAGGGAAATTGTGACACTTCTCTTGCGTTCCGTGCAAGCAGAGTCAGGGTATATGCAGCAGTTTGGGCCGCCTGGCTCATTTCGAACTGTGTGAAGTCCATTTATCCCTAACAAAGACTGTAATTAATTTGCCAGAATTGTACATAATTATGACATAACATTGAAGGTTGAACAGCAATATTTAGACTACGGAACGGTTCCGTATTTCACTGAAAGAATAAACATTTTGTTTTCAAAATGATAGTTTCCGGATTCAACCATTATAATGACCTAAGGCTCGTATTTCTGTGTGTTATAATTAAGTCTATGATTTGATAGAGCAGTCTGACTGAGCGATGGTAGGCAGCAGCAGGCTCGTAGGCATTCATTCAAACAGCACTTTCGTGGGTTTGCCAGCAGCTCGTCGCTGTGCTTCAAGCATCGCACTGTTTATAACTTCAAGCCTATCATCTCCCGAGATTAGACTGGTGTAACCAATGTGAAATGGCTAGCTAGTTAGCGGGGTGCGCGCTAATAGCGTTTCAAACGTCACTCACTCAGACTTGGAGTAGTTGTTCTCCTTGCTATGCATGGGTAACGCTGCTTCGAGGGTGGCTGTTGTCGATGTGTTCCTGGTTCGAGCCCAGGTAGCGGCGAGGAGAGGGATGGAAGCTATACTGTTACACTGGCAATACTAAAGTGCCTATAAGAACATCCAATAGTCAAAGGTATATGAAATACAAATGGTATAGAGAGAAATAGTCCTATTCCTATAATAACTACAACCTAAAACTTCTTACCTGGGAATATTGAAGACTCATGTTAAAAGGAACCACCAGCTTTCATATGTCCTCATGTTCTGAGCAAGGAACTTAAACATTAGCTTTTTTTACATGGCACATATTGCACTTTTACTTTCTTCTCCAACATTTTGTTTTTGCATTATTTAAACCAAATTGAACCTGTTTCATTATTTATTTGAATCTAAATTGATTTTATTGATGTATTATATTAAGTTAAAATAAGTGTTCATTCAGTATTGTTGTAATTGTCATTATTACAAATAAATTTTTATTTTTATTTTTTTAAATCGTCCGATTAATCGGTATCGGCTTTTTTGGTCCTCCAATAATCAGCATCGGTATCGGCGTTGAAAAATCATAATCGGTCGACCTCTAGTGGTTACCACATTATCAAATGTCTGGCTAGTCTCTTGTTGAAAGGGGGCTTGGTGAAGCACGAGCGGTTGGCTAGTCTCTTGTTGAAAGGGGGCTTGGTGAAGCACGAGCGGTTGGCTAGTCTCTTGTTGAAAGGGGGCTTGGTGAAGCACGAGCGGTTGGCTAGTCTCTTGTTGAAAGGGGGCTTGGTGAAGCACGAGCGGTTGGCTAGTCTCTTGTTGAAAGGGGGCTTGGTGAAGCACGAGCGGTTGGCTAGTCTCTTGTTGAAAGGGGGCTTGGTGAAGCACGAGCGGTTGGCTAGTCTCTTGTTGAAAGGGGGCTTGGTGAAGCACAAGCGGTTGGCTAGTCTCTTGTTGAAAGGGGGCTTGGTGAAGCACGAGCGGTTGGCTAGTCTCTTGTTGAAAGGGGGCTTGGTGAAGCACGAGCGGTTGGCTAGTCTCTTGTTGAAAGGGGGCTTGGTGAAGCACGAGCGGTTGGCTAGTCTCTTGTTGAAAGGGGGCTTGGTGAAGCACGAGCGGTTGGTTGGATTTGGTTTGTTGTCTTAATACAGAGCAGCATCCATGTAAGTCAGTACAGCTGCTCTGTATTCTCAGTGTCCCACCAACACTATAACCCTCAAACACACTGTGCCTGTCTCTCTCTCGCCCTGCCTGTGTGTATCTGTGTGTGCATTTGAATTCCTTACTTATGTGTGTGAGTGTTTGCGTGAGTCTGTATTATTGCAGATGAGTCTATGAAGTTCACACTGACAACCTGTCACTCAGCATCAGCTCCAGACTGCAGTATGGCCCAAGCTGCAGGGGAGCAGGGCAGAAGAGGAAACCCTATGGTAATGGGAAACACACGTCCCTCCATTCCCTTTTTACAGAGACCGCAGAGAGAGCGTCCATTCAACAGGCGACTGGCGTCCAAAAGGCATCATTTATAACAGGAGCTCTTCGCCACCACAATTCCACACGCACAGACACCACGGTTGCAGCCAGTTATGACTACAACACAGTGAGGCATTGAGAAGTAAGAAAGGGGGAGGGGGGAAGAGCGGGAAGGAGGTGTATAGACAGAAAGAAGGGAAAGGGAGGAGTGAAAGAGAACATAATTTGGTACAGATTATACTTTGGACTTCTAAAACTAGGGTTTAATGCTTTAGCAACATTTACCCAATCTACCTGTTGCTGTCTTCCATACACAGTACCTACGTTGAATGAACTGACTAAGTCACTCTGGATAAGACTGTCTGATAAATGACTAAAATGTAAAACATGTCCAAGTAAATTCAATAGAGAGAGAGTAGATAGAGTATGGAGAGAGGGAGTATAGAGAGAGGGGGTATATAGAGTATATATATATATATACACACAGTGGGGAGAACAAGTATTTGATACACTGCCGATTTTGCAGGTCTTCCTACTTACAAAGCATGTAGAGGTCTGTCATTTTTATCATAGGTACACTTCAACTGTGAGAGACGGAATCTAAAACAAAAATCCAGAAAATCACATTGTATGATTTTTAAGTAATTAATTTGCATGACATAAGTATTTGATCACCTACCAACCAGTAAGAATTCCGGCTCTCACAGACCTGTTAGTTTTTCTTTAAGAAGCCCTCCTGTTCTCCACTCATTACCTGTATTAACTGCACCTGTTTGAACTCGTTACCTGTATAAAAGACACCTGTCCACACACTCAATCAAACAGACTCCAACCTCTCCACAATGGCCAAGACCAGAGAGCTGTGTAAGGACATCAGGGATAAAATTGTAGACCTGCACAAGGCTGGGATGGGCTACAGGACAATAAGCAAGCAGCTTGGTGAGAAGGCAACAACTGTTGGCGCAATTATTAGAAAATGGAAGAAGTTCAAGATGACGGTCAATCACCCTTGGTCTGGGGCTCCATGCAAGATCTCACCTCGTGGGGCATCAATGATCATGAGGAAGGTGAGGGATCAGCCCAGAACTACACAGCAGGACCTGGTCAATAACCTGAAGAGAGCTGGGACCACAGTCTCAAAGAAAACCATTAGTAACACACTACGCCGTCATGGCGTCGTGTGGTTAGCGGTTTGCTGATGTCAACATTGTGAACAGAGTGCCCCATGGTGGCGGTGGGATAAAGGTATGGGCAGACATAAGTTAGGGACAACAAACATCAATTGCATTTTATCGATGGCATTTTGGGAATGCATATCTGTCTTCCCAATCATGTGAAATCCATAGAATAGGACCTAATTCATTTATTCCAATTGACTGTAAAATCAATAAAATTGTTGCATGTTGCATTTATATTTTTGTTCAGTATATACAGAGAGAGAGAGAGAGGGAAAGAGAGACACACATCGACAGAGAGGGAAGGAAAAAGAGACTGAATGATAAGGCAGGGAAAGAAAAAGAGACCGAATGACGATAAGGCAGGGAAAGAAAAAGAGACCGAATGACGATAAGGCAGGGAAAGAAAAAGAGACCGAATGATGATAAGGCAGGGAAAGAAAAAGAGACCGAATGATGATAAGGCAGGGAAAGAAAAAGAGACTGAATGAGGATAAGGCAGGGAAAGAAAAAGAGACTGAATGAGGATAAGGCAGGGAAAGAAAAAGAGACTGAATGATGATAAGGCAGGAAGGAAAAAGAGACTGAATGATGATAAGGCAGGGAAGGAAAAAAGAGACTGAATGATGATAAGGCAGGGAAGGAAAAAAGAGACTGAATGATGATAAGGCAGGGAAAGAAAAAGAGACAACGATGATAAGGCAGGGAAAGAAAAAGAGACTGAATGATGATAAGGCAGGAAGAAAAAAGAGACTGAATGATGATAAGGCAGAGAAAGAAAAAGAGACTGAACGATGATAAGGCAGGAAGGAAAAAGCTACAGGCCTACACACACTCTCTTTGCACTGATACATCATTGGGCTGGCCTGTTTGCCTGTTTAATGGTATCGCCTTGCATTGCCTCCATGTGTTGTGAATAAGTGTGTGTGTGTCGTGACCATGTGTTGTGAATAAGTGTGTGTGTGTCTGTGTGTGTGTGTGTGTGTGTGTGTGTCGTGACCATGTGTTGTGAATAAGTGTGTGTGTGTCTGTGTGTGTGTGTGTGTGTGTGTGTGTCGTGACCATGTGATGTGAATAAGTGTGTGTGTTTTTGTGTGTGTGTGTGTGCGTATATATATATAAGGACCTGGTGCTGATTTCACTTCAGAACTTCTCTGCCAACCCTCCTATTCACACCTATCTCACAGATCAGCTACTAAATACACACTCAGGGGAGAGAATAGGAGAGAGCGAGGAAAGAGGAGAGAGAGAGGGAGGAAAGAGGAGAGAGAGAGGGAGGAAAGAGGAGAGAGAGAGGGAGGAAAGAGGAGAGAGAGAGGGAGGAAAGAGGAGAGAGAGAGGGAGGAAAGAGGAGAGAGAGAGGAAAGAGGAGAGAGAGAGGAGAGAGGGAGGAGAGAGGGAGAGTGCTGAAAGGGACTAGGGATGGAGCAGAGGAGAGGATAGAAAATACCTATTCCACAAGTATGGCACGGTGCGTGAAAGTGATTGTGAGTTTAAAGGTTAATTTATATTGGAGAGACGTGGGATGACTAAGTACAATCGCTTATGTGAATTAGAGTATGGAGCAGTCTGACTGCTTTTATCCTATTCCCCTGGTGAAGTGTTGCGCGTCACGGTGACCATCAATAATTACGTCAGCCATGTTGGGGAAAGTCTGAGGAGTCGGCAGCTAGAAATACAATCACTAGATAAGAAAGAAACAGACCTACCAGGAGAGCCCAGAGCAGCCTCCCAGATCCAGACAGTAAGAGACAGACACAGACCTACTAGGAGAGCCCAGAGCAGCCTCCCAGATCCAGACAGTAAGAGACAGACACAGACCTACTAGGAGAGCCCAGAGCAGCCTCCCAGATCCAGACAGTAAGAAACAGATACAGACCTACTAGGAGAGCCCAGAGCAGCCTCCCAGATCCAGACAGTAAGAAACAGACACAGACCTGCTAGGAGAGCCCAGAGCAGCCTCCCAGATCCAGACAGTAAGAAACAGACACAGACCTGCTAGGAGAGCCCAGAGCAGCCTCCCAGATCCAGACAGTAAAAAAGACACAGACCTGCTAGGAGAGCCCAGAGCAGCCTTCCAGATACAGACAGTAAGAAACAGACACAGACCTGCTAGGAGAGCCCAGAGCAGCCTCCCAGATCCAGACAGTAAGAAACAGACACAGACCTGCTAGGAGAGCCCAGAGCAGCCTTCCAGATACAGACAGTAAGAAACAGACACAGACCTGCTAGGAGAGCCCAGAGCAGCCTCCCAGATCCAGACAGTAAGAAACAGACACAGACCTGCTAGGAGAGCCCAGAGCAGCCTCCCAGATCCAGGCAGTAAGAAACAGACACAGACCTACTAGGAGAGCCCAGAGCAGCCTCCCAGATCCAGCCAGTAAGAGAGACACAGACCTGCTAGGAGAGCCCAGAGCAGCCTTCCAGATCCAGACAGTAAGAAACAGACACAGACCTACTAGGAGAGCCCAGAGCAGCCTCCCAGATCCAGACAGTAAGAAACAGACACAGACCTGCTAGGAGAGCCCAGAGCAGCCTTCCAGATCCAGACAGTAAGAAACAGACACAGGCCTACTAGGAGAGCCCAGAGCAGCCTCCCAGATCCAGACAGTAAGAAACAGACACAGACCTGCTAGGAGAGCCCAGAGCAGCCTTCCAGATCCAGACAGTAAGAAACAGACACAGACCTGCTAGGAGAGCCCAGAGCAGCCTTCCAGATCCAGACAGTAAGAAACAGACACAGACCTGCTAGGAGAGCCCAGAGCAGCCTTCCAGATCCAGCCAGTGTGTGAGTCATTTATAACCAATTACCTTCACAGCATTAAGTCATTTTAACCTGCCACGTCAGGATAATAGCTGCCATGAGACCAATGCTTCCAACTGCACCATCTGTGAGGAATCATCATCCAAACCATCAAATACAATATAGCCTCAAAGGTAAAGGAGGGAGGGAGGGAGGGAGGGAGGGATGTGGGGAGGAGGGACTTTTTCTTATTTTTCCTTCTGTGGCAAGTTCACACAAAAGAGCTCCTTCTTTATCCTAGGGACGCTGCGCAAATACCTGCGGGATAAAATCAAACCCCTGGGAGAATTATATTAGCGATTTAACCCTGCCAGCCGCCCGGTCGCATATTTCCCCTTTATTTTTATAACGGCGGTGAAAGACTCCATTACACTGTTTCTCTAAAAGAGACTTGATTTAAATCCCAGACAGAAGCTGAATTCAGGAGGAGGGAGAGAGGGAGTTAGGGAGGAAGAGATGGCCAGGTAAAAGAGAAGGGGGGCATTTTTGAAGGCTTACTCATGCTCTGGAATAATAATGGGACTTTTCACTCTCCTGCTCCAGCACATGGGGAGAGGAGGAAGGCCGAGGGGGGAGGACACTGCAGGGGGAGGTTGGGGTAGTTTGGGGATCGGCACACGAGTTTCCACTGAAAAGCCCATAAACCCACACCGAGTCGACGTCTCTATTCCTGTCCTAAACCCCCACCCATCCAGCCGACCGTATGCTAAAATCCCAAATGACTACCATACTTCACGGACCGCATTTCAACTGTCAGAACGCCTGGACCACGTTCCAAGTTCAGGTTCCTCTGACCGAGCGCGTGGTTCCCCCCCCTACCGCAACCCCCCCACCTGGGATTTATTAAACCTAACCTTGAGCTCACCGGCTCCGATCTGCTCACCAACCTTTTGACCACAACCGTGAGTTTCTGAGTAAACCACTCTCCACCAAACAGTGGAGCCCCACCAAACAGTGGAGCTCCACCAGTCAGAAACTAGCTAACAGAAGAAGAAAATAACTCCTTCAACAACTCCAGAAAAGATCTAACTACTGTTGGGCCAAAACAGACCAAACAATAACACAACCTTTTCTCCTTTTTCTGCCTTGTTCCATAACTGCTCTTGTTTGGAGCATCTGTCCCTGATCCTCAGAGTAGCACTTCATCTGTGTTTGATTTTATCATTCGAGCAGCAGGTAGCCTAGTGGTTAGAGAGAGGTAGCCTAGTGGTTAGAGAGAGGTAGCCTAGTGGTTAGAGAGAGGTAGCCTAGTGGTTAGAGGCAGGTAGCCTAGTGGTTAGAGGCAGGTAGCCTAGTGGTTAGAGGCAGGTAGCCTAGTGGTTAGAGCCAGGTAGCCTAGTGGTTAGAGGCATGTAGCCTAGTGGTTAGAGGCATAGTGGTTAGAGGCATGTAGCCTAGTGGTTAGAGGCAGGTAGCCTAGTGGTTAGAGGCAGGTAGCCTAGTGGTTAGAGGCAGGTAGCCTAGTGGTTAGAGGCAGGTAGCCTAGTGGTTAGAGGCAGGTAGCCTAGTGGTTAGAGGCAGGTAGCCTAGTGGTTAGAGGCAGGTAGCCTAGTGGTTAGATGCAGGTAGCCTATTTTTGTTAGAGGCAGGTAGCCTAGTGGTTAGAGGCAGGTAGCCTAGTGGTTAGAGGCAGGTAGCCTAGTGGTTAGAGGCAGGTAGCCTAGTGGTTAGAGGCAGGTAGCCTAGTGGTTAGAGCGTTGGGCCAGTAACTGAAAGGTTGCTGGATTGAATCCCTGAGCTGACAAGGTAAAAATCTGTTGTTCTGTCCCTGAACCCACTGTTCCTAGGCCGTCATTGAAAATAAGAATTTGTTCTTAACTGACTTGCCTAGTTAAATAAAAGTTAAATAAAAAGCAGAGGGGGAAGAAGGGAGGACTGTTCTCTCCTTTATAGAGGACTGTTCTCTCCTTTATGTCAAAGGGAGGACTGTTCTCTCCTTTATAGAGGACTGTTCTCTCCTTTGTCAGAGGGATGACTGTTCTCTCCTTTATGGAAGACTGTTCTCTCCTTTATGTCAAAGGGAGGACTGTTCTCTCCTTTATAGAGGACTGTTCTCTCCTTTATGTCAAAGGGAGGACTGTTCTCTCCTTTATAGAGGACTGTTCTCTCCTTTATGTCAAAGGGAGGACTGTTCTCTCCTTTATAGAGGACTGTTCTCTCCTTTATGTCAGAGGGAGGACTGTTCTCTCCTTTATAGAGGACTGTTCTCTCCTTTATGTCAAAGGGAGGACTGTTCTCTCCTTTATAGAGGACTGTTCTCTCCTTTATGTCAGAGGGAGGACTGTTCTCTCCTTTATGGAAGAGAGAGAGGGTCTACTTTATTGTAGAGAGGGTCTCTGCCTCAATCCAGACTGATTAATGGGAGTTTGGATCGATTATACCGGGTGCCCGACCCCAGTTAACACACAAGGCGCACACAAACGCAATGTCGACAGAGTCACACAGTCTCAGGCACGACACCGCCCAGCATACATTAGACACACAGTCTCAGGCACGACACCGGACAACATACATTAGACCAGAGTATATGAGAGGAGCGGAGAGTGCCCAGTTTGACTGGAGCGAGGAGTGAGATTCCCAAAGGCTGGAGCGTTGGCCTTCTCGGCCACTCCAATTTGACTCCAGTACCACTCACTTCACAAGCTCAGTGCATGCCCGGCCCAGCATGCATCTGTAGGCTACTTCTGTGCTGCTATAACCCCCTGCTATAACCCCTTCTGTGCTGCTATAATCCCTTAACCCCCCTCATAGAGTTCACTAAATATTTTCATAAATAAACTGATAAAACACACAGGTGCTAAATCAAGGTGACTTACAAAGATGAGGACCAATAGCAAGAGAGGGATTGTGGTGATGTAGTGTCCACAACTAAAGAAGAGAGGGAGTGTGGTGATGTAGTGTCCACTACTAAAGAAGAGAGGGAGTGTGGTGATGTAGTGTCCACAACTAAAGAAGAGAGGGAGTGTGGTGATGTAGTGTCCACTACTAAAGAAGAGAGGGATTGTGGTGATGTAGTGTCCACGACTAAAGAAGAGAGGGAGCGTGGTGATGTAGTGTCCACAACTAAAGAAGAGAGGGAGTGTGGTGATGTAGTGTCCACAACTAAAGAAGAGAGGGAGTGTGGTGATGTAGTGTCCACTACTAAAGAAGAGAGGGAGTGTGGTGATGTAGTGTCCACAACTAAAGAAGAGAGGGAGTGCGGTGATGTAGTGTCCACAACTAAAGAAGAGAGGGAGTGCGGTGATGTAGTGTCCACAACTAAAGAAGAGAGGGAGTGCGGTGATGTAGTGTCCACAACTAAAGAAGAGAGGGAGTGCGGTGATGTAGTGTCCACTACTAAAGAAGAGAGGGAGTGTGGTGATGTAGTGTCCACTACTAAAGAAGAGAGAGAGTGCGGTGATGTAGTGTGCACAACTAAAGAAGAGAGGGAGCGTGGTGATGTAGTGTCCACAACTAAAGAAGAGAGGGAATGTGGTGATGTAGTGTCCACGACTAAAGAAGAGAGGGAGTGTGGCGATGTAGTGTCCACTACTAAAGAAGAGAGGGAGTGTGGTGATGTAGTGTCCACAACTAAAGAAGAGAGGGAGTGTGGTGATGTAGTGTCCACGACTAAAGAAGAGAGGGAGTGCGGTGATGTAGTGTCCACAACTAAAGAAGAGAGGGAGTGTGGTGATGTAGTGTCCACAACTAAAGAAGAGAGGGAGTGTGGTGATGTAGTGTCCACAACTAAAGAATCATTGTGGAATCTGAAAAGACACATATCCCTAAAGCATGATGGTGTACTTACTACCTGCACATGCTAACAGAAAGGAACAAGGTGGTAGATAACTAAGTGTGTCATTCTAGCAAAATATTGACAAACTAAAAATAAAAGTTCTTAAAAGTTTTGTTCATTTTTGTTCTATTTTCTATACAATAGGCCATAATTGATTTGGGCCCAACAGGCCTGGCATATTCCCAATTCCAAGGAGCTTTCCCTTTTATATGGGTTATTTTGCCTAAAAACCTTTAGGCCTACCAATAGAAAATGTAATAAAAACAACTCTGCATCTCTGCCCAGCCTGGCAAGAGTGTACCGAAGGTGTTTAGCATCCCCAGTGGCTCTGCAAGGTCTGAGAGGATGTTCTCTGCTGCTGACCGGCTCTCCAGACACCATCACATGAGCCTGAAGCAACAGACTGGCCAAACTCATGTTTCTAAAAAAGAATTCAAAGGCACTGAGCCTAATAAGGCATTTTTAATTGAATTTGTATTTAATTCTAAGTAAGTAAGAGACTGTATGCTCAATTTATAGACTATAATGACTTAATACAACATAATGTTGTTTAAATGCTGAGAGCTTTATGTCCCTACCAGCCAGTGTCACACTCCCAAATGCTTCACAATGTATTTCTTTGTAGCTGTAGCCTTGAAATAATTGATATAATACAGCCTAAATAATTCATTTTGGTTCCTTCTTAGGCTCCCTGTCTGGCTCCTGACCTATTTAGAGTGTTTATATGCTGTTTAATATGACATGTAGTCTATTTGAAATGATAAGAGCTTCTTACATTCACCTTTTCATGTTTATTAAATAACTTTTCATTAAAATCATATGGTTTGGTTTCAATAATTCAAAACCAATTGGTAGGTCCAGGTAATCACCAAGATAGATGGGTGTTGCTTAAATTGTGATCTTAATGGATGGAGCGAATTGGGAGCGGCAGTTTTTATCCTGTGAGCACAGAACAGTTTTTATCCTGTGAGCACGGAACAGTTTTCATCCTGCGAGCACGGAACCGTTTTTATCCTGTGAGCACGGAACAGTTTTTATCCTGTGAGCACGGAACAGTTTTTATCCTGTGAGCACGGAACCGTTTTTATCCTGTGAGCACGGAACAGTTTTTATCCTGTGAGCACGGAACAGTTTTTATCCTGTGAGCACGGAACAGTTTTTATGGAACACCGACCAGCATACATTAATTACACACACAGTCTCAGCCACAACACCGACCAGCATACATTAATTACACCCACAGTCTCAGCCACGACACCGACCAGCATACATTAATTACACACACAGTCTCAGCCACAACACCGACCAGCATACATTAATTACACCCACAGTCTCAGCCACGACACCTACCAGCATACATTAATTACACCCACAGTCTCAACCACGACACCGGTCAGCATACATTAATTACACACACAGTCTCAGCCACAACACCGACCAGCATACATTAATTACACCCACGACACCAACCAGCATACATTAATTACACCCACAGTCTCAACCACGACACCGGCCAGCATACATTAATTACACCCACAGTCTCAACCACGACACCGGTCAGCATACATTAATTACACCCACAGTCTCAACCACGACACCGGTCAGCATACATTAATTACACACACAGTCTCAGCCACAACACCGACCAGCATACATTAATTACACCCACGACACCAACCAGCATACATTAATTACACCCACAGTCTCAACCACGACACCGACTAGCATACATTAATTACACACACAGTCTCAACCACAACACCGACCAGCATACATTAATTACACACACAGTCTCAACCACGACACCTACCAGCATACATTAATTACACACACAGTCTCAGCCACAACACCGACCAGCATACATTAATTACACCCACAGTCTCAGCCACGACACCGACCAGCATACATTAATTACACACACAGTCTCAGCCACAACACCGACCAGCATACATTAATTACACCCACAGTCTCAGCCACGACACCTACCAGCATACATTAATTACACCCACAGTCTCAACCACGACACCGGTCAGCATACATTAATTACACACACAGTCTCAGCCACAACACCGACCAGCATACATTAATTACACCCACGACACCAACCAGCATACATTAATTACACCCACAGTCTCAACCACGACACCGGCCAGCATACATTAATTACACCCACAGTCTCAACCACGACACCGGTCAGCATACATTAATTACACCCACAGTCTCAACCACGACACCGGTCAGCATACATTAATTACACACACAGTCTCAGCCACAACACCGACCAGCATACATTAATTACACCCACGACACCAACCAGCATACATTAATTACACCCACAGTCTCAACCACGACACCGGCCAGCATACATTAATTACACCCACAGTCTCAACCACGACACCGGTCAGCATACATTAATTACACCCACAGTCTCAACCACGACACCGGTCAGCATACATTAATTACACACACAGTCTCAGCCACGACACCGGTCAGCATACATTAATTACACCCACGACACCAACCAGCATACATTAATTACACCCACAGTCTCAGCCACGACACCGGTCAGCATACATTAAATACACACACAGTCTCAGCCCCGACACCTACCAGCATACATTAATTACACCCACAGTCTCAACCACGACACCGACCAGCATACATTAATTACACCCACAGTCTCAGCCACAACACCGGCCAGCATACATTAATTACACCCACAGTCTCAACCACGACACCGGCCAGCATACATTAATTACACCCACAGTCTCAACCACGACACCGCCTAGCATACATTAATTACACACACAGTCTCAGCCACGACACCTACCAGCATACATTAATTACACACACAGTCTCAACCACAACACCTACCAGCATACATTAATTACACACACAGTCTCAGCCACGACACCGACTAGCATACATTAATTACACACACAGTCTCAACCACAACACCGACCAGCATACATTAATTACACACACAGTCTCAACCACGACACCTACCAGCATACATTAATTACACCCACAGTCTCAACCACGACACCGGCCAGCATACATTAATTACACACACAGTCTCAACCACAACACCGACCAGCATACATTAATTACACCCACAGTCTCAGCCACAACACCTACCAGCATACATTAATTACACACACAGTCTCAGCCACGATACCTACCAGCATACATTAATTACACCCACAGTCTCAGCCACGACACCTACCAGCATACATTAATTACACCCACAGTCTCAACCACGACACCGGCCAGCATACATTAATTACACCCACAGTCTCAGCCACGACACCTACCAGCATACATTAATTACACCCACAGTCTCAGCCACGACACCTACCAGCATACATTAATTACACCCACAGTCTCAGCCACGACACCGACCAGCATACATTAATTACACCCACAGTCTCAACCACGACACCGACCAGCATACATTAATTACACCCACGACACCGACCAGCATACATTAATTACACCCACAGTCTCAACCACGACACCGACCAGCATACATTAATTACACCCACAGTCTCAGCCACGACACCGACCAGCATACATTAATTACACCCACAGTCTCAGCCACAACACCGACCAGCATACATTAATTACACCCACAGTCTCAGCCACAACACCGACCAGCATACATTAATTACACCCACGACACCGAGCAGCATACATTAATTACACCCACAGTCTCAGCCACAACACCAGCCAGCATACATTAGACACACAGTGACTAAGGCCAGAGGGCTAGTCCCATAGTCCCACCTCAAAGCTGGCCAGGAGAGGTCTGGAATCCCCGCCCAAAATACCCCCACTCCAACTTCCCCCAACCCCAACCATGACTTCTATAAGACCCCTTAATTCAAGACACAACTTGGCCCATAATCAAACCCAAACCTTCAACCAACCACCGGCCCTCACTTCTATAAGACCTTTTCATCTATCACACTTAGACCCAACTAAACCCAAACCCAAACCCAAACCACAACCTGAGACCCCCACCCCCAAACCCCAGACTTAACCCCCCCACCACACACACACACAGCTCTGACAGAGAAGTCTCTCAGCACTGCTGCCTCTGAGGAAGAGTGTGTGTCCAGACTAGTCCAACCAGCAGCAGAGGTCGGTCTAGTCAAACACTCTATTTTCATCATCAGTCAGTCCAGACTGGAGGCACATAATAGTACTGAGGTTAGAATGATGATATGGTGATGTGTGGTGGTGCCGCTCGTGTGTGTGTCTGTGCCCCTGTCGCCATCTGGTTGTGTGTCTCTGTGCCCCTGTCTCCGTCCGTCCGTCCGTCCGTCCGTGTGTGTGTGTAAGACAAGTGTGTTTGTGCTGAGAGGAGCGGAACATTCCAGTGACTGCAGACAATTAAGAGGGTGAAATCCAGAAGCCTGGCTGAGTTTAGTCAGTTCAGTCATGCTGCATCCAAACCAGATGACCCTCTCTGATCCCCCTGTCAGCTGAATGGCACATTTACCAGCTAATATATAGTGCAGGCACTACGCATCACCACTAGCACCTCCCTAGTTAACCCTGTACCAACAATCCCCTCACCCAGCGCGTGTGTGTGTGTAACAGGAAGCTGACAGGAAACACAGCTAGCCCAGGTAATCGCCATGATGTCGCCATGCAGTTTTTACTGAACAAGCTGGTTGTAATTGAGTCCAATTTTAAAATTGACTGATTACAACCAGACCAGAAGGTCCTATTAAAGTCCTTATAATTACCTTTATGGAGAAAGAGAGGGGGACGGAGAGAGAGAGAGGGGGGGAACGGAGAGAGAGAGAGGGGGAGGGGAATGGAGAGAGAGAGGGGGAGGGGAACGGAGAGAGAGAGAGAAAGGGGGGGAGAGAGAGAGAGGGGGGGAACGGAGAGAGAGAGAGGGGGAGGGGAATGGAGAGAGAGAGAGGGGGAGGGGAACGGAGAGAGAGAGAGAAAGGGGGGGAGAGAGAGAGAGGGGGGGGGGGGACAAAGAAAGAAAGAGACAAACATTTTTCGCCATCATTCCTCATCCAAGTTCTATTCCCCAAAAGCTTAACTGGAGGAGAGAGAGAAAGAACGAGAGAAAGAAAGAACGAGAGAAAGAAAGAAAGAACGAGAGAAAGAAAGAACGAGAGAAAGAAAGAGAGAAAGAAAGAAAGAGAGAGAGAGAAAGAAAGAGAGTCCACACCATGATGTTCCAAAGCAAACAGTCCTTCCAAACTGTGACACAACACGGCCAACCTGAGAGGAGCCAGCGTGATGCTTGGATTACACCCATTAAGCACAGTACATTAAATGAAAAGCAGTCGTGGTAAAAATAAATAAAGGACAAATCCCTCTTTATCTCAATCTCAGGCCCAATAAATACACTGCTAGGATATTTGACTCTGGTTTCCAGGATTGGTTTCAGAATCAACATAGTAGTGTGGTTTGGTAGAGTACATTCATTATCCTACTGACTCTGGGCTGTCTTCATTAAGGCAGATGTAGCAAATCGTTTTGCAACGTGGGAAAATAAATGCATTTCTTATTGGACATGCTCAGATAGTACCTCCCCTTATCACTCTGTTTTGTACCATTTTCTTCTATTTGGTACCTACTGAACATGACCCAGAAGTGCGCCCTTAAGTGCAATGTTGAGGAGTTAGACCTGAAGTGATGCCATGTTGAGGAGTTAGACCTGAAGTGATGCCATGTTGAGGAGTTAGACCTGAAGTGATGCCATGTTGAGGAGTTAGACCTGAAGTGGTGCCATGTTGAGGAGTTAGACCTGAAGTGATGCCATGTTGAGGAGTTAGACCTGAAGTGATGCCATGTTGAGGAGTTAGACCTGAAGGGATGCCATGTTGAGGAGTTAGACCTGAAGTGATGCCATGTTGAGGAGTTAGACCTGAAGTGATGCCATGTTGAGGAGTTAGACCTGAAGTGATGCCATGTTGAGGAGTTAGACCTGAAGTGATGCCATGTTGAGGAGTTAGACCTGAAGTGATGCCATGTAGAGGGAACAATGAAAACACACAGTGGAACTGGCATCCAGGTCTAAATCTGTCCCTGGTTAGAGGGGAACAATGAAAACACACAGTGGAACTGGCATCCAGGTCTAAATCTGTCCCTGGTTAGAGGGGAACAATGAAAACACACAGTGGAACTGGCATCCAGGTCTAAATCTGTCCCTGGTTAGAGGGGAACAATGAAAACACACAGTGGAACTGGCATCCAGGTCTAAATCTGTCCCTGGTTAGAGGGGAACAATGAAAACACACAGTGGAACTGGCATCCAGGTCTAAATCTGTCCCTGGTTAGAGGGGAACAATGAAAACACACAGTGGAACTGGCATCCAGGTCTAAATCTGTCCCTGGTTAGAGGGGAACAATGAAAACACACAGTGGAACTGGCATCCAGGTCTAAATCTGTCCCTGGTTAGAGGGGAACAATGAAAACACACAGTGGAACTGGCATCCAGGTCTAAATCTGTCCCTGGTTAGAGGGGAACAATGAAAACACACAGTGGAACTGGCATCCAGGTCTAAATCTGTCCCTGGTTAGAGGGGAACAATGAAAACACACAGTGGAACTGGCATCCAGGTCTAAATCTGTCCCTGGTTAGAGGGGAACAATGAAAACACACAGTGGAACTGGCATCCAGGTCTAAATCTGTCCCTGGTTAGAGGGGAACAATGAAAACACACAGTGGAACTGGCATCCAGGTCTAAATCTGTCCCTGGTTAGAGGGGAACAATGAAAACACACAGTGGAACTGGCATCCAGGTCTAAATCTGTCCCTGGTTAGAGGGGAACAATGAAAACACACAGTGGAACTGGCATCCAGGTCTAAATCTGTCCCTGGTTAGAGGGGAACAATGAAAACACACAGTGGAACTGGCATCCAGGTCTAAATCTGTCCCTGGTTAGAGGGGAACAATGAAAACACACAGTGGAACTGGCATCCAGGTCTAAATCTGTCCCTGGTTAGAGGGGAACAATGAAAACACACAGTGGAACTGGCATCCAGGTCTAAATCTGTCCCTGGTTAGAGGGGAACAATGAAAACACACAGTGGAACTGGCATCCAGGTCTAAATCTGTCCCTGGTTAGAGGGGAACAATGAAAACACACAGTGGAACTGGCATCCAGGTCTAAATCTGTCCCTGGTTAGAGGGGAACAATGAAAACACACAGTGGAACTGGCATCCAGGTCTAAATCTGTCCCTGGTTAGAGGGGAACAATGAAAACACACAGTGGAACTGGCATCCAGGTCTAAATCTGTCCCTGGTTAGAGGGGAACAATGAAAACACACAGTGGAACTGGCATCCAGGTCTAAATCTGTCCCTGGTTAGAGGGGAACAATGAAAACACACAGTGGAACTGGCATCCAGGTCTAAATCTGTCCCTGGTTAGAGGGGAACAATGAAAACACACAGTGGAACTGGCATCCAGGTCTAAATCTGTCCCTGGTTAGAGGGGAACAATGAAAACACACAGTGGAACTGGCATCCAGGTCTAAATCTGTCCCTGGTTAGAGGGGAACAATGAAAACACACAGTGGAACTGGTATCCAGGTCTAAATCTGTCCCTGGTTAGAGGGGAACAATGAAAACACACAGTGGAACTGGTATCCAGGTCTAAATCTGTCCCTGGTTAGAGGGGAACAATGAAAACACACAGTGGAACTGGCATCCAGGTCCAGAGAGGAGTTTGAGGGTCATAGGGGATGTTTGTGCATGTGTGTGTCTCATCACGAGCAACAGTACAACCCCACACTAGGTGTCCCCTCTCGCTAGTGGTATATATCACAGCCAACAGCCTGCATGGAGATTTATAATAACAGAGAAACAATGGAAATACATGGTAGAGTAACGAGACATTCTCCCCCACAGCCCTGTTATCAACCATCTAGAAACAGATTATAACAATCAATGAATAACAATTAATATGATGACGCACTCAATGTGTTGCGCTTGGAGCCAAACCAGACTGAAGTCACCACATACACCATGGTTGTATTCATTAGTGCACACTGTAGTGAAACCTTGTGCAACGGAAAACTAAAACAAGTGTGTCATTGGACAAGTTCAGATAGTACCTTCCCGTTTTGGCCCGTTTTCTTCCATTTGGTGCCAAATGAACACAACCCAGGAGCATTACTGTACCTCTGTTTTCTGATTACAAAATAAGAGCTCAGACTATTTATCTAAATAAAACCCGGGCTGACCTGTGGGATGATTGTGATTTAATAGGAAGTAGTGATTACATTTTACCCCCAATTAAACTCCCAATTCCCAGTTTATTCTGGATGGAAACCAGGAAGGAGATTAGCTTGGGTCTGAAAGAGAAGTTTGGACAGGGAGCACAGATAGGCTTGGAATAGGAGGATGGAGGGTGAGATGTATGGAGAAAGGGAAGGGGGTAGAGAGAGGAAAAGAGTGGGAGGGGGAGCTAGAGAACAAGAAAGAGAGGGAGAAGGCAGAGGGAGAGGGAAAGAGAGACAAAGAGAAAGAAGGAGACAGAACGAGAGCAAGACAAACAGACAGACAGACAGAAAGAGAAACAAGACATCTGAGCCAGTCTGTCCAGTCTACTGATTAGCTATATGGGTATCTGTTTTCTATCAGGTGTGGGCTAGTAGCATCTGGAGGGGAAGTGACCTTGGGAATGACAGCCAACTGACTGAGACAGCAACTGGACCCCTGCCACAAACGAGAGCACTCCACCATAACCATCAGTCAAATCACTGGGAAGCTATTGGGCTAGCTGCTAGGCTATACATGGACATGTTGAAGCAATAAGACTGTGGCTGTTCCAAGATGGCAGGTCAGTTGAGCTAAAGGTCAAGGGTCAAGGGATGCTACAATTATGCCCATTCCAAATGTCTGACTTAAGTACATTAGCTTCAATCAAAAGTACTAGCAACAGTTACACGTTTTTCCTTTGGAGAAAAAGAAAGAGATGGTGTTTCTGATGTCTGTCAGATAGACAGTGAGAATGTTTTGACAGAGAGCGAGCGAGAGAGAGAGAGAAGAGAGGGATAGAGAGCGAGAGAAGAGAGAGCGAGAGAGCGAGAGAAGAGAGAGCGAGAGGTAGAGAGGGAGAGAGAGAGAGAGAGAGAGAGAGAGGGAGAAAAGAGAGAGAGCGAGAGAGCAAGAGAGAAGACAGAATGTGCAGTGGCAGCTTGTAACCAGATGAGAAGGAGTAGAGGTCCTCACAGCAATGCCAGATTCTTCACACAGAGTGTTCCTCTCCTAGTCTCCTAGGCCCATCACATCCACATAGCCAGTTAACAGAGGCTGAGCAAACAGACATTCCTCGCCCTAAAGAAGAGACTAGGACACAAACACATAAACCTCATAACAAGCTGCCAGATAATGATTGTGTGTGATACCTCTGGAAACAGTGTTTCAGAGAAACTACACATTCCTAACTCCTCTTCAAACAGCTTGTTTCCACCTCAATAAAGACAAATGTGCTCATACCAAAATAACTTATGAAACAGTATTTGATAGTGATATTTTAGAAGCCCAGGAAAATGACTAAAAGAGCTGACGTCCACTACTTGTGGTCACTGTAGGCTACGACTTAAAACACTATAGTGCTGTTCAGAGCCCTCAAAACATCTTGGGGGGAAAAAAGGGATACATTTCACTTACCAAAACATATTTTGCATACCACTTTATGAAATCTGAGTGTTCACTATTGAGCTGATTTGGAGAGCTGAAAATATATTTGATTTCTACAGTGAATAGCTGAGGAGAGCATCAGACACCACAAGGAGGTTCCAGAGGCATCCAGAGGCTTACAGGCAGCCTGATATCTTCTACAGTCAAACTGACAGGAAATGGAGATGAGTTGTTCATTGGGAATGGCAGGAGGGAGGGAGGGAGGGAGGGAGGGAGGGAGGGAGGGAGGGAGGGAGGGAGGGAGGGAGGGAGGGAGGGAAAGAGAGGGGCCGGATAGATGGATATGCAGGCCTCTTGCTGTGTAAACTCCCAAACGACTCTCACACAAACACAGATTCCCAAAGCAGGAACATTCCGATCAGTGGCATTCTGAGGAGAATGTCTCTCTGTGTTGTGTGCTAGTCCTGAACTAGTAAAAGAACTGGAACTATGTCACACTTAGCTATAACTGTCCCTGTAAAGTTCTTCACAGATCACACATCTCAAACTCACCCCATGCCTATACAAACACACACACCCCTCATCCACCTCCACAGTACAGTTACTGGGTGACAGGTTGGGCCTGGGGCACCAGCCAAACACCTGTCCTGAAGAACTGAAGCAAGGACCAGAACCACTGAGCAGAACCACTGATCAGAACCACTGATGATCAGAACCAAGGACCAGAACCAATACCCCTGCTACCATAGAAGTGGCACAACAGAGCAACTAAGCAGCACAAACACATCATCCCACGTCTCTCTCTCTCTGACCGCCAGCCAGCACTCACTCACTCACTCACTCACTCACTCACTCACTCACTCACTCACTCACTCACTCACTCACTCACATGCAGAAGGAAACGCTTGTCGCCTGGCCAGGGTTGGTCGTTGGCTCCTGCAAACCTGTTTACAGTAACAAAGAGATGCATGGTTCACGCCCACAGAGGGACTCCAGCACCATTTCTCCCTCGTTCCCTCCCTCCCTCTGGAGCCCGGCCACGCTCCCTCTCTCCTCCGCTCCTCAGCAGACGCGTTTGGAAAAATAAACGCAGGGAGTGGAGGATTGGGAGAGGTCAGAGGAGAGATTGAGAGAGGTCAGAGGAGAGATTGAGAGAGGTCAGAGGAGAGATTGGGAGAGGTCAGAGGAGAGATTGAGAGAGGTCAGAGGAGAGATTGAGAGAGGTCAGAGGAGAGATTGAGAGAGGTCAGAGGAGAGATTGAGAGAGGTCAGAGGAGAGATTGAGAGAGGTCAGAGGAGAGATTGGGAGAGGTCAGAGGAGAGATTGAGAGAGGCTGGTGGCCAATGTGAGTGTGTTTATCGCACCATGGGGAACAGTCCATTCCTATTCAGGCTTCCTCCAGCGAGTAACGTAGCATAGTAGTGTGTGTGTGTGTGTGTGTGTGTGTGTCTGCTTTCTTGCAGACATGTGAGCACGCACTGCTACAATGACCTATAACCCCTCACCCCGTCCCCTGCCCAGACAGACAGACTTGTCTTTGAGAGGACGGAGGAAGGAAGAGGGGCTCCTCTGTTTGGGACAGGACCCAGGAAATGCTCGGAATGTAAAGAGGTACTGTCATAAGTCTGGGGGGTCCGAAATCTCAGCATTCTGAGGCTGTGTCCTAAATGGAACGCTATTCCCTATAGAGTGTGCTACTTTGGACCAGAGCCCTATGGGCCACGCTCAACAGTAGTGTACTACATAGGGAATATAAGGTGCCATTTGGGACACAGGCTAGAACATGTAGGGGCCTAGACACAAGCCACACACACATAAAACATAGGCTTATGTGCAGTTTGTACTCATACCACAACAGGCTGCAGAGTAAATGTACACTGAACATAAAGACACACTGCATATCATAGATATCCAGCTCTCATCCGTGGCAAACTGGGTGGGGGGCCGGCTCCTGGACACTCCAACACACACACACACACACACACACACACACACACACACACACACACACACACACACACACACACACACACACACACACACACACACACACACACACACACGAGAAGGCCTATGGCAAGGCCCACACACACCCCTAACACATACAGACAGACTAACAGCATGGTCAATGTGTACTCACCCATTGGAGGTGCCCAGGTTGGCAGAGCCCAGAGAGGATCCCAACTTCCTGCTGTCCCACAGTCTCACCTCCCGACCCCGCATCTGTACACATAATCATGTAGTTTAATAAATACACTTTATAACACACACACACACACACACACACACACACACACACACACACACACGACCATGCATCTGAACATAAAATCATGTCACACACAAACAAACAAAATCACACACACACTTAAAAATGTGTGTGTAGTAATGTCGTCACCTGATCGAAGCCAGTGGTCAGTATGTGGTCAGAGTCCTTGACCCAAAGGATTCGAGAGTCCTTGTTACTCTGAAGTCCCTGGGCACTCTGTAGAGACACACAGGAGAACACAGAGTTTGATTGAATACCTGGGTTAGGTTAAGGTCACAGACAGAGAGGCAATGAGGGAGAGACACATTGAGCAACTTGTTATGGCTAAGAGTCATGATGTTTTACAGCAAATATGACTCAAACAACATGGACGTCACAGTTACAGTAGTAGAGGTGAAGACGTCACAGTTACAGTAGTAGATGAAGACGTCACAGTTACAGTAGTAGAGGTGAAGACGTCACAGTTACAGTAGTAGAGGTGAAGACGTCACAGGTACAGTAGTAGAGGTGAAGACGTCACAGGTACAGTAGTAGAGATGAAGACGTCACAGGTACAGTAGTAGAGATGAAGACGTCACAGTTACAGTAGTAGATGAAGACGTCACAGGTACAGTAGTAGATGAAGACGTCACAGGTACAGTAGTAGATGAAGACGTCACAGGTACAGTAGTAGATGAAGACGTCACAGGTACAGTAGTAGATGAAGACGTCACAGGTACAGTAGTAGAGATGAAGACGTCACAGTTACAGTAGTAGATGAAGACGTCACAGGTACAGTAGTAGATGAAGACGTCACAGTTACAGTAGTAGATGAAGACGTCACAGTTACAGTAGTAGATGAAGACGTCACAGGTACAGTAGTAGAGATGAAGACGTCACAGGTACAGTAGTAGAGATGAAGACGTCACAGGTACAGTAGTAGGTGAAGACGTCACAGTTACAGTAGTAGATGAAGACGTCACAGTTACAGTAGTAGAGATGAAGACGTCACAGTTACAGTAGTAGAGATGAAGACGTCACAGGTACAGTAGTAGATGAAGACGTCACAGGTACAGTAGTAGATGAAGACGTCACAGGTACAGTAGTAGATGAAGACGTCACAGTTACAGTAGTAGAGATGAAGACGTCACAGTTACAGTAGTAGAGATGAAGACGTCACAGTTACAGTAGTAGAGATGAAGACGTCACAGGTACAGTAGTAGATGAAGACGTCACAGTTACAGTAGTAGATGAAGACGTCACAGTTACAGTAGTAGATGAAGACGTCACAGTTACAGTAGTAGAGATGAAGACGTCACAGTTACAGTAGTAGAGATGAAGACGTCACAGGTACAGTAGAGATGAAGACGTCACAGTTACAGTAGTAGATGAAGACTATACTACTACTAGGCGTCTTGCTGATAAACGTGTTGTTGACAGCGAAGGACGGTGTGTGAGATCAACATTAAGATAATGACAAACAATGAGAGATCGTCTCAAAAGAGGACAGCCTGGAGAGGACAGCCTGGAGAGGACAGTGACGACAGAGTGATTGACAGACTGACTCATCCAAAGTGGAGGGGAAACAAGAGACTGTTCTCTAGTGCTGCTTGTGAGAGATCCACAGAGGACAAACCAGGACTTGTCCAAATGAAATAATGAATGAAAGGCTTGTTATTGTTGTTGAACCAAACTAGGTGACTTCTGCCCCCGACACCAGGTTCTATTACTGCTATGACAGAGTCTCTATGTTACTGAAACACTGCTACCATGGAAATTGGTGTCAAAACAACATTGTTAGAACAACATTGTTGCAACATAAGATACTGTTAGACAGGGCTGCCCTGAAACTGACACAGGGTCAGGGAAGAGGAAGGATGTAACAACTGAGCTTAGCTTTTGCGTAACGGCACAGTAGCTTAGGTGTCATAACAATGTTGTGAGAATGTTAGACATGGTTCCTGCTCCCTTGACACTGATACAGGGAAGAGGAAGAGTGACTAACAGCTGAAGTTAGTTTAACGTTACAGTAGTTGTCACAACATGCCTAAAGATCTTCAGTGGAAACTGATGTTAAAACAACGTTGTGGAATGTTCCTCGGGGCTGCTGCTCCCCTGACATTGATATGAGGTCAGGGAACTGGAAGGGTGACGAACAACAGAGGTTAGGTTGGCCTAATGACACAGATCTTTAAGTCTGAAAAACACAGACAAGCCCCCTGTCCGTCCGTCCGTCCGTCCGTCCGTCCGTCCGTCCGTCTGTGCTCATCCATGTGTGTGTCTTCCCATGTCTGCCTGCATTTCTGTGTGTGTGTGTGTGTGTGTGTGTGTGTGTGTGTGTGTGTGTGTGTGTGTGTGTGTGTGTGTACAGTACTCCAGTTACGCTGAGAGCCTCCTCTGGGCTTTGAGTTAACAGGCTCAGTGGAAGTTTCCACAGAGCAAGCCGCTGGGCTTGTCCCCCCCCAAATTACTGTTGTCGTTTTTTACCACCCGTCTGTCGCCGTGCCAACCCTTGGAGGAGCGTGACACCGCAGCTGTGCAACAACAAGGAGAGGGTTGACACGTGTGTGTGCTGTGTGTGGTGACATCTCTAAAGAGGGCAGTCGTCGCCCCCGGGCGCTCGCACAGCGACACTAATCACCTCGCTGCAAGGCAGAGGAAAAACAAACACGTGGAATACCCGAGCTGCCGTGTAGTTAGAGTGACAAGGCCTCTCACTGTCAACTGTGGGAACCCCTCATTCAAGAAAATGGTTGAATCCCAAGGCTTTTTGTCATGTATGGGACTGAACCAACAGGTTTAAGAAAACAGGGGGTGCAAGTGGAGGAAAGAAAAAACAAACCTGGGGTAAAATCTGAGCTGCCGTGTAGTGCAGAGCTTCTAGATTAAAGTTTGAGTGTCAGGCCAGGACTCACTGTGGGAAGATCCCCGTTTTAGAATGTGTGGCAGTCCCCAAGGTCATCCATCACATATGAGACTGAACCAACAGGTTGAAGAAAACAGGGGTGAAAATGAGACATAAACCTCTGCTCAAAGAGCTCTCCACATGTGCAGGGTGGGACCCATCACACATATGGGCCCTATCAGGTCTAATTAAAAGCCCACTTCCCCTCCTCCCTGCTCTCCCCCCTCTCTGACGTCTCCCTCACCACACTCCCAGCCTTGTGGTTTGGGGATCAACTGCTGAGGGGGACAGAAACATGGTCTGGTTCATCTTTACTTCTTCATTTAAACGCTTCATTGCGTTTTTCTCTCCATGGCTCTTCTCCACTGGTTACATACGGAGGACAAATGACACACACAAGTAGAGAAGTACACACGTGTACACACACACACACACACACACACAATCAAATAGACAAAACACACTAATGTGCACTCACAAACACACAATCCTTCAGCCATTTATAGATCTGGTTGGTTGCACAGTAATTCAGCCTGTAAAGAAATGTGAGAATTGACAGATTGTAGAAGCTCACGGCCTTGCGGGAGGATAGGTCGGTACAGGGAGGTGGACGTTAGTTACACTTTGGAAATGTGTTCTCTATTGATTTCAATGGAAAGGAATCCCAGTCGGTCCTCTCCCTCTCCCCTGGGCCATCACACCACACATGGCCCAACCAAAACAAAAGGGCTTGAGCCAGTTCAATACACCAGGCCAAGGCTGTGTGTGTGTGTGTGTGTGTGTGTGTGTGTGTGTGTGTGTGTGTGTGTGTGTGTGTGTGTAGCTGCTCTGCTCCTACCATGGTCCTGTCCATATCAATGTAGCATGAAGTGCATATATCATTATCATCAAGGTTAAAGGTTTGATTGTGTGTTTGGGCCACCATCAAGGTTAAAGTTAGATGTATTACACCTGACTGTGAAGCGTGTAGAATTTGCCACACACACACACTTCAATAGAGCGGTCTTTAAAGGAAATCCTCAGATGTACTGTCTCTTGGAGCAGCATACCAGGCCTCGTATCCAACACCATCTGTGAGGTATATGGAGAACTCAGCAGAAGTGTTGGGGTCTCGTATCCAACACCAGCTGTGAGGTATATGGCGAACTCAGCAGAAGTGTTGGGGTCTCGTATCCAACACCAGCTGTGAGGTATATGGAGAACTCAGCAGAAGTGTTGGGGTCTCGTATCCAACACCATCTGTGAGGTATATGGAGAACTCAGCAGAAGTGTTGGGGTCTCGTATCCAACACCAGCTGTGAGGTATATGGAGAACTCAGCAGAAGTGTTGGGGTCTTGTATCCAACACCAGCTGTGAGGTATATGGAGAACTCAGCAGAAGTGTTGGGGTCTCGTATCCAACACCAGCTGTGAGGTATATGGAGAACTCAGCAGAAGTGTTGGGGTCTCGTATCCAACACCAGCTGTGAGGTATATGGAGAATTCAGCAGAAGTGTTGGGATCTCGTATCCAACACCAGCTGTGAGGTATATGGAGAACTCAGCAGAAGTGTTGGGGTCTCGTATCCAACACCAGCTGTGAGGTATATGGAGAACTCAGCAGAAGTGTTGGGGTCTCGTATCCAACACCAGCTGTGAGGTATATGGAGAACTCAGCAGAAGTGTTGGGGTCTTGTATCCAACACCAGCTGTGAGGTATATGGAGAACTCAGCAGAAGTGTTGGGGTCTCGTATCCAACACCAGCTGTGAGGTATATGGAGAACTCAGCAGAAGTGTTGGGGTCTCGTATCCAACACCAGCTGTGAGGTATATGGAGAACTCAGCAGAAGTGTTGGGGTCTTGTATCCAACACCATCTGTGAGGTATATGGAGAACTCAGCAGAAGTGTTGGGGTCTCGTATCCAACACCATCTGTGAGGTATATGGAGAACTCAGCAGAAGTGTTGGGGTCTTGTATCCAACACCATCTGTGAGGTATATGGAGAACTCAGCAGAAGTGTTGGGGTCTCGTATCCAACACCAGCTGTGAGGTATATGGAGAACTCAGCAGAAGTGTTGGGGTCTTGTATCCAACACCATCTGTGAGGTATATGGAGAACTCAGCAGAAGTGTTGGGGTCTTGTATCCAACACCAGCTGTGAGGTATATGGAGAACTCAGCAGAAGTGTTGGGGTCTCGTATCCAACACCAGCTGTGAGGTATATGGAGAACTCAGCAGAAGTGTTGGGGTCTCGTATCCAACACCAGCTGTGAGGTATATGGAGAACTCAGCAGAAGTGTTGGGGTCTTGTATCCAACACCATCTGTGAGGTATATGGAGAACTCAGCAGAAGTGTTGGGGTCTCGTATCCAACACCATCTGTGAGGTATATGGAGAACTCAGCAGAAGTGTTGGGGTCTTGTATCCAACACCATCTGTGAGGTATATGGAGAACTCAGCAGAAGTGTTGGGGTCTCGTATCCAACACCAGCTGTGAGGTATATGGAGAACTCAGCAGAAGTGTTGGGGTCTTGTATCCAACACCATCTGTGAGGTATATGGAGAACTCAGCAGAAGTGTTGGGGTCTTGTATCCAACACCAGCTGTGAGGTATATGGAGAACTCAGCAGAAGTGTTGGGGTCTCGTATCCAACACCATCTGTGAGGTATATGGAGAACTCAGCAGAAGTGTTGGGGTCTTGTATCCAACACCAGCTGTGAGGTATATGGAGAACTCAGCAGAAGTGTTGGGGTCTCGTATCCAACACCAGCTGTGAGGTATATGGAGAACTCAGCAGAAGTGTTGGGGTCTTGTATCCAACACCAGCTGTGAGGTATATGGAGAACTCAGCAGAAGTGTTGGGGTCTCGTATCCAACACCAGCTGTGAGGTATATGGAGAACTCAGCAGAAGTGTTGGGGTCTCGTATCCAACACCAGCTGTGAGGTATATGGAGAACTCAGCAGAAGTGTTGGGGTCTTGTATCCAACACCAGCTGTGAGGTATATGGAGAACTCAGCAGAGGTGTTGGGGTCTCGTATCCAACACCAGCTGTGAGGTATATGGAGAACTCAGCAGAAGTGTTGGGGTCTCGTATCCAACACCAGCTGTGAGGTATATGGAGAACTCAGCAGAAGTGTTGGGGTCTCGTATCCAACACCAGCTGTGAGGTATATGGAGAACTCAGCAGAAGTGTTGGGGTCTCGTATCCAACACCAGCTGTGAGGTATATGGAGAACTCAGCAGAAGTGTTGGGGTCTTGTATCCAACACCAGCTGTGAGGTATATGGAGAACTCAGCAGAGGTGTTGGGGTCTCGTATCCAACACCAGCTGTGAGGTATATGGAGAACTCAGCAGAAGTGTTGGGGTCTCGTATCCAACACCAGCTGTGAGGTATATGGAGAACTCAGCAGAAGTGTTGGGGTCTTGTATCCAACACCAGCTGTGAGGTATATGGAGAACTCAGCAGAGGTGTTGGGGTCTCGTATCCAACACCATCTGAGGTATATGGAGAACTCAGCAGAAGTGTTGGGGTCTCGTATCCAACACCATCTGAGGTATATGGAGAACTCAGCAGAGGTGTTGGGGTCTCGTATCCAACACCAGCTGTGAGGTATATGGAGAACTCAGCAGAAGTGTTGGGGTCTTGTATCCAACACCATCTGTGAGGTATATGGAGAACTCAGCAGAAGTGTTGGGGTCTTGTATCCAACACCAGCTGTGAGGTATATGGAGAACTCAGCAGAAGTGTTGGGGTCTCGTATCCAACACCAGCTGTGAGGTATATGGAGAACTCAGCAGAAGTGTTGGGGTCTCGTATCCAACACCAGCTGTGAGGTATATGGAGAACTCAGCAGAAGTGTTGGGGTCTCGTATCCAACACCATCTGTGAGGTATATGGAGAACTCAGCAGAAGTGTTGGGGTCTTGGTAGGGGTCCAAATAACTCCATTGACTGGAGGACTATTAAACACATACCAAGCCAGATATTTCTTAAGCAACGTGGACACTAAACAAAGACAGAGATGATAACTCCTTAGTAAGATACACACCACAGCCACAGTGAAAGGGGGATGTTTCAAATTGTACAGTACCTTGGCAATGCCTTATACTATTGTACAGTACCTTCTCTTGGTTGGTGTTGAATGTTGCCATAACGTTAGGACAGTGTTGTCTGAAAGCAGCAGTGTTGGCCCTCATGCTTACTGGCAGCCACTGTGTACCAGTGTATGATACAAGCTGTTTTAATACAGGAGAACCGTCAACACAACTGTCTCATTGTGTTTAACGTACCATCTATCAGCTCTATCTGTTGTTGTAATAACAGACATGTCCCACAGCAACTAAATGACTTAGTAATAACTGACAGACAGCCACTCCATGTCAAAGTCCCACAGCAACTAAATGAGTTCGTAATAACTGATAGACAGCCACTCCATGTCAATGTCCCACAGCAACTAAATGAGTTCGTAATAACTGACAGACAGCCACTCCATGTCAAAGTCCCACAGCAACTAAATGAGTTCGTAATAACTGACAGACAGCCACTCCATGTCAAAGTCCCACAGTAACTAAATTACTTAGTAATAACTGACAGCCACTCCATGTCAAAGTCCCACAGCAACTAAATTACTTAGTAATAACTGACAGCCACTCCATGTCAATGTCCCACAGCAACTAAATGAGTTCGTAATAACTGACAGACAGCCACTCCATGTCAAAGTCCCACAGTAACTAAATTACTTAGTAATAACTGAGACAGCCACTCCATGTCAAAGTCCCACAGCAACTAAATTACTTAGTAATAACTGACAGCCACTCCATGTCAAAGTCCCACAGCAACTAAATGACTTCGTAATAACTGACAGACAGCCACTCCATGTCAAAGTCCCACAGTAACTAAATTACTTAGTAATAACTGACAGCCACTCCATGTCAAAGTCCCACAGCAACTAAATGACTTAATAAACGAAATGCCTTGTTTTTGGCTCAGTGTAGTTAGGATACTCTCAGGCCTGAGCTGGGGAAGATGCCCAATGGCGCAGGCCAGACAATGACGCCAAGATGCACTAGCATGCACACACACACACACACACACACACACACACACACACACACACACACACACACACACACACACACACACACACACACACACACACACACACACACACACACACACACACACACACACACACACACACACACACACACACACACACACACACACACACACACACACAGGGCACTGTCGTGATCTCTTCTCTCATTTTCCTCAGTTAAAGTCACATACTGCTAAAAAGAGAACAGGCCTAAAGATATAGCCTTAGAAACATATGCCTTACATCAAATCTAAAAAGACGTGCCTTGACCTAAATGACAGAGTAGACTAGAGGGCAGTCTCAGCCAGATGTCACCCTGTGTCTAGGCTCTTGTGACAGAGTTACGTACACGCAAGATTCCATTCTGGGTGCAGAGATTACCCTCTGTCTGACCTGTAGAGTATACCTGCATCCCAAATGGCACCCTATTCCCTACGTAGTGCACTACTTTTGACCAGAGCACTATGGGCCCTTGGGATCGGATCAAAAGCAGTGCAGAGAAGTGTGCAATTTGAGACAGAGACAATGTGATTTACCATGACAGCAGCTTTCAACAGACAGCTCCAGGATTGAAGGCAAATAAACGGCAGTAATATCAAACAGAACACTGTGCACACACACACACACACACACACACACACACACACACACACACACACACACACACACACACACACACACACACACACACACACACACACACACACACACACACACACACACACACACACACACACACGCTAGCCCTACATCTAACAGTCTGACGGTGATGATGTCACTGTGTCCATTGTCCATACTAGATCTGATGGCACGCGTGCCTGACAGAGTCTCAGACACATGGTGATGTCATAATTCAGCAGCGCTCGCTGACAGCAGCGGCAGTGGTTGTGCAGGTGTGTATGTGTGTGTGGGAGGGACACTGAGGCCAGGGGTGCCCTGGGCTATCCATCAGGCTATGGAGCTCCCCCTTTCTTCCCAGTCTCCCTCCTGTCTCCCCAAAAATGGTGTTTCAGATTTAGGGTAGGGGTTCTTGCCTGTCGGCCACTCAGCCTACAGAGAGCAGGGCTGCTGCTGACACCACAGGGCCCACAGAGAGCAGGGCTTCTACTGACACCACAGGGCCCACAGAGAGCAGGGCTTCTACTGACACCACAGGGCCCACAGAGAGCAGGGCTGCTGCTGACACCACAGGGCCCACAGAGAGCAGGGCTGCTGCTGACACCACAGGGCCCACAGAGAGCAGGGCTGCTGCTGACACCACAGGGCCCACAGAGAGCAGAGCTGCTGCTGACACCACAGGGCCTACATAGAGCAGGGCTGCAGGTGACACCACAGGAACCACAGAGAGCAGGGTTGCGGCTGAGCTGCTGCTGACACCACAGGGCCCACAGAGGACACAGCATCTGGACATCAGGCTGTCCAGAGGAACGAGTGGTATGTTTTCCTTAGCAGCAGAACAAAGAGAAACACAGAGCTCTGAGTTTTAGGAATCCACTCTCAGGAAGAGAGGGAGTGAAGAAGGAGGGAGAGAGTGATGGTGCGTGACTTGGAGGGTCTGAAGGGGGACGTAGAGAGGAAGAGAGGAGGACAGGGCTCACCTGCCTCAACGATGGGGTCATTTGGGGTCACAGACGGACCAATTCAACGGGAGAGGTACTTTGGAAGTGACGGGAAATGACATCATTAAATTGTGAGGCGAATAATAATACAGGTGTTGATGACAAAACGTAGAATTATGAAAAGAGAGGAAAGACTGGTCTCTACAGGTGAGGAAACAGTCACAACTCTGTCGGAGTGAGTGAGTGTGTAGCCTACTTCTCTCTAAGTGAGGGAGGGGAAGTGGAGATCACCCCCCAAAGAAGGATGATCCTGTAATAACAAGGCAGGTATAAAAATGTGAGGTGATTTACAATGAAAGGTGGTAGTCCTATTAGACACTCTGAGACAGACAGAAGACGTCTCCAAAAAAGACCCAGTCAGCATCTACCTCAAAATATGATGGATTTATGAATCTATTTAATGTCCCTCTCCCAATAAAAACACAGGAGCCTTCTCACTCCCATTCTCCTTACGTATTAGCGAGCGGAGCTTAACCAGACAGAGAGCACATCTGTGTCACTCAGAGAGAATGTTGTTTCACCCACCAGGACTGTGTATCAGGTGTCAATGAGCACATATGGGAACAATTGCGCTCTCCCTTCCTCCCTCCCTCCCTCTCCCCCGTTCCCTCTCAAATTCCATGTGCTCACTGGGGCCATAAGTATGTTATGATGAGTACCAGTCCTGTAGAAATTGTTTAAACTGGCTTTCTCCCGCTGCTTATTTTTCCTATAGATCACATGACTTTGATATAGATGATTGATAGATGATAACTTTAATGTCACATTGCCGTGATGGTTGTAGTACTAATGGATAACAAGGGTCATCGATCAGTGGTAGAAATCTCCCCTTCATTCATCACTATTAAAATAAATGTATTTGTTCTTGGTTTTCATTATCCTCTCTACACGTAATACAGGTTCAATAAAACACTTTCTTTATCCAGGAAATACAATTACAGTTTTAAAAACTCTCTCGAAAACCTCATGTCTAAAATGTCACTTCTTAAAACCTAACCCTAACCTTATACCTAACCTTAACCACACTTCTAACCTTATGCCTAACCTTAACCACACTGCTAACCTTATGCCTAACCTTAACCACACTGCTAACCTTATGTCTAACCTTAACCACACTTCTAACCTTATGCCTAACCTTAAATTAAGTAAACAAACAGCATGCATTTTTACGATATAGACAATTTTGACTTTGTGGCTGTGGTAACAAGTGACAACCGTTAATAATGCCTCCTGCAGTGCTGACAGACCAGGCATCCGTTCCAGACCTAGCTAATCAAACTGCCCAGTGTTCTGATTAAAGGGACTGTGTCCCCCTGCCTGGTCTGCTCTGCTGCACAGAGCTGCTGTGGTGGAATTGGAACCTGATTACTGCCTCCGCCTCCGGACAGACCAGCGACCAGAAATACTGTATTCCAGACCTGGGTTCAAATACTACAGAGCATTTTATTGAGCTACGTGGAGTTGGACAGGGTTTGCAGATGGGTGGGGTTTGCTCCTTTGTGACTTTTCCCATTGCTTCCCTTGTGCCAGGCAAGCTCAATCAAGCACAGCCAAAGTATTTGAAAGAAAGCAAATACTACTTGAGCCCAGGTCAGCTGTACTGTCAAGAATCAGACATACCCTACCCCAGCTGCACTCCTTCAACCCTCAACCAGCTCCTCATTTCCCCTCTCTTCCACTCCTCTAATGGAGCCATCCCTCTTTCCCTTCATTCACCCTCTCCTTTAATCAATAACCCTCACCCCATTTCCTTTGCATCATCTATCCTTAAAACAGACTGATTCCACTTTATTCTTTTCATGTACAGGCAATTTGTTCTTTCACTAACTATTTGACTTTCATGTACCACCATTTTCTTTTTCATGCCCCATTTGCGCCATTATTCAGACTCAGAATAGGGCTGGCCTATTCACTGTCTCCAATTTGATTCCCTCTTTTCACAGAAGCCAGTAGACCGGCCGCAAATAGGACAGGAGGGACAGAGCGAGGGACAGAGCGAGGGAAACTGGGGAAAACGGGAGGAAGAAAAAAACATACAAATCAAACCAGCCAATTTATTCTTTCATTTCCTCTCCCGCTGACCACCACTTTTTCAACCATTAATTGGAAACATCTTCCAGTTCCCGCCCTCACTTTGTCTCTCCTCAAACTCTGAACCCACAGATCTTTCTTTATTTTTCTCTACCTCTCATTCCCTTCTTCTCTCCACCTTTCGTTCCTCTACTGAAAATAAAATCAGAGGTAAGCGTCAGAACAACGATTCATATCTATTAGAAGGCTAAAGCCTAGATGATGGGGGGGGGGGGGGCAGCTGAAACAGCAGTGACTTGAGTTTTGACCTCGTCGTACACCGTTGGGTCAAACCCCCCTGACACACTAATACACATGGGAGGGTTTAGTTACTTAAACTTGAGCTTAACATCTCAGCTTCAAATCTTTGAAGAAATTTACCTCAGAAAAATACACTTATCTTACTGCTTGAGATATCTAGACAGTGTTTCCACTATATGCATTTTAAATCATGGCCGCCATTGCAAAATATATCTTTTTTTTTTGTTGAGGGGGGGGTAGTTTTCATAATGATAAAAGGTTTTCAGTGTAAACTTAAATGACTAAAACCAGATGTAAAGTACGTAGAGAAGATAATTGACCTACACATTTTTAAATAAGATCACCTTCAAGAACTAAAAAACACCAAAATAAAAACTAAAAAGTCTGGGAGACCTCTAATTCCAAAATGGCATGGCATGGGGCCCCCATTGATTTGATAAAATGTTTGAGACACTCAGATGGCATAAGAACAAGGCATAAACCATGGGAAAATGTGTATAACTGCAGAAAATTTGCTTTAAAAAAAGCTAAATGTTGTTTCTCAGCCAGAGACCCCCACCTTTTATTCACTAAATTTGTCTGCTGTTGTCTTCATGCCATTCTCTCCACCTCTCTCTCCCCTGTCTTTCTAGGAGTGAAAGTTACAAATACTAAAGAGATGGGAAAAAATATGATATGAACCATAGAGACAGTAGGAGGGCTGTGGGCCATGGCTGTAGGCTGCCATCACGGGAATAGTGATATGGCCCTCAATGATGCTCTGTGTGTGTGTGTGTGTGTGTGTGTGTGTGTGTGTGTGTGTGTGTGTGTGTGTGTGTGTGTGTGTGTGTGTGTGTGTGTGTGTTGCCAGGATAAATATAGTATACAGCGTGAATGGGATATCCAGAAGGGTTGTCCCTCCCAGCTGTTTGTTTCCCCCAGACTGCATTCCCACAGCCTTCCTGGGAAAAAGTGTGAAGTGGAGGAGAGGAAGAGAAGATAGATGGAACACAGAGAGGGGGATTGGAGAGAAGAGGAATGCTAGTGATAGAAAGTCCTTGGTGGCCAACTCATGATGTAAACAGAGGATATCCCAGTGTCATCCCACACACACACGGTACCAGTCAAAAGTTTGGACACACCTACTCATTCAAGGGTTTTTCTTTATCTTGACTATTTTCTACATTGTAGAATAATAGTGAAGACATCAAAACTATAAAATAACACCTATGGAATCATGTAGTAACCAAAAAAGTGTGCAAAGCTGTCATCAAGGCAAAGGGTGGCTACTTTGAAGAATCTAAAATATATTTTGATTTGTTTAACACTTTTTTGGTTACTACATGATTCCATATGTGTTATTTCATAGTTTTGATGTCTTCACTATTATTTTACAATGTAGACAATAGTAAAAATAAAGAAAAACCATTGAATAAGTAAGTGTGACCAAACTTTTGACTGGTACTGTCCATACACACACACACTTTATATCTGCCATTTAAAAAGAGTTGTGATCCTGAAAGAAGAAAACCTTCTATTATATAACACCTTTATACCGGCCCATGGGACGCAAGTGCAGATGTGCCCCAGATATTACCACACATTCACACCAGTGCCAAGCCACTGACTAAATAAAACCCTGCGTTGGTCAGGCTCCATTATGCACACACATACTACTCTACTCTCAGAGTGTGTTTTAGAATTAGCAAGGAAAGATTTCCATCTTCAATTACAGGTCTCTTCAGAGAATGATTGGCAGCCGGGTTAGTTTCCATTTCGCTAGGGGACTTTGAGAGATTGACGGCCACTACACCGCCTGCCGCAAAGACGTCACTCACTGTTTGGTTTCAGAATGGGCAAGAAACAACACTAGCCTTCAGGATCCTTCAACCTGGTGGTAAAATAAAACAGGAACAACACTGGCCTTCAGGTTCCTTCAACCTGGTGGTAAAATAAAACAGGAACAACACTAGCCTTCAGGATCCTTCAACCTGGTGGTAAAATAAAACAGGAACAACACTGGCCTTCAGGTTCCTTCAACCTGGTGGTAAAATAAAACAGGAACAACACTGGCCTTCAGGTTCCTTCAACCTGGTGGTAAAATAAAACAGGAACAACACTGGCCTTCAGGTTCCTTCAACCTGGTGGTAAAATAAAACAGGAACAACACTGGCCTTCAGGTTCCTTCAACCTGGTGGTAAAATAAAACAGGAACAACACTGGCCTTCAGGTTCCTTCAACCTGGTGGTAAAATAAAACAGGAACAACACTGGCCTTCAGGTTCCTTCAACCTGGTGGTAAAATAAAACAGGAACAACACTGGCCTTCAGGTTCCTTCAACCTGGTGGTAAAATAAAACAGGAACAACACTGGCCTTAAGGTTCCTTCAACCTGGTGGTAAAATAAAACAGGAACAACACTGGCCTTCAGAATCCTTCAACCTGGTGGTAAAATAAAACAGGAACAACACTGGCCTTCAGGTTCCTTCAACCTGGTGGTAAAATAAAACAGGAACAACACTGGCCTTCAGGTTCCTTCAACCTGGTGGTAAAATAAAACAGGAACAACACTAGCCTTCAGGATCCTTCAACCTGGTGGTAAAATAAAACAGGAACAACACTGGCCTTCAGGTTCCTTCAACCTGGTGGTAAAATAAAACAGGAACAACACTGGCCTTCAGGTTCCTTCAACCTGGTGGTAAAATAAAACAGGAACAACACTGGCCTTCAGGTTCCTTCAACCTGGTGGTAAAATAAAACAGGAACAACACTGGCCTTCAGAATCCTTCAACCTGGTGGTAAAATAAAACAGGAACAACACTGGCCTTCAGAATCCTTCAACCTGGTGGTAAAATAAAACAGGAACAACACTGGCCTTCAGGTTCCTTCAACCTGGTGGTAAAATAAAACAGGAACAACACTGGCCTTCAGAATCCTTCAACCTGGTGGTAAAATAAAACAGGAACAACACTGGCCTTCAGAATCCTTCAACCTGGTGGTAAAATAAAACAGGAACAACACTGGCCTTCAGAATCCTTCAACCTGGTGGTAAAATAAAACAGGAACAACACTGGCCTTCAGGTTCCTTCAACCTGGTGGTAAAATAAAACAGGAACAACACTGGCCTTCAGGGTCCTTCAACCTGGTGGTAAAATAAAACAGGAACAACACTGGCCTTCAGAATCCTTCAACCTGGTGGTAAAATAAAACAGGAACAACACTGGCCTTCAGGTTCCTTCAACCTGGTGGTAAAATAAAACAGGAACAACACTGGCCTTCAGGTTCCTTCAACCTGGTGGTAAAATAAAACAGGAACAACACTGGCCTTCAGGTTCCTTCAACCTGGTGGTAAAATAAAACAGGAACAACACTGGCCTTCAGGGTCCTTCAACCTGGTGGTAAAATAAAACAGGAACAACACTGGCCTTCAGGTTCCTTCAACCTGGTGGTAAAATAAAACAGGAACAACACTGGCCTTCAGGTTCCTTCAACCTGGTGGTAAAATAAAACAGGAACAACACTGGCCTTCAGAATCCTTCAACCTGGTGGTAAAATAAAACAGGAACAACACTGGCCTTCAGGTTCCTTCAACCTGGTGGTAAAATAAAACAGGAACAACACTGGCCTTCAGGTTCCTTCAACCTGGTGGTAAAATAAAACAGGAACAACACTGGCCTTCAGGTTCCTTCAACCTGGTGGTAAAATAAAACAGGAACAACACTGGCCTTCAGGTTCCTTCAACCTGGTGGTAAAATAAAACAGGAACAACACTGGCCTTCAGAATCCTTCAACCTGGTGGTAAAATAAAACAGGAACAACACTGGCCTTCAGGATCCTTCAACCTGGTGGTAAAATAAAACAGGAACAACACTGGCCTTCAGGTTCCTTCAACCTGGTGGTAAAATAAAACAGGAACAACACTGGCCTTCAGGATCCTTCAACCTGGTGGTAAAATAAAACGGGAACAACACTGGCCTTCAGAATCCTTCAACCTGGTGGAAAATAAAACGGGAACAACACTGGCCTTCAGGTTCCTTCAACCTGGTGACAAATAAAACAGACAGGAAGAGAGGATGAAGAAAAAAAGTCCTGAAAAGAGATCATCTATCCTTCAATAAAGAGGGTGGAGGGGGTCATAAGGAGAGATCCAGAGCAGGTCATAAGGTCTGTTTTTTATTTAACCTTTAATTAACTACGTAAGTCAGTTAAGAACAAATTCTTATTTACAATGCCGGCCTACAAAAGGCCTCATGCAGGGACGGGGGCTGGGAAAAAGACGTGTTTTTAAAATATAGGACAAAACACATATCACGACAAGAGACACCACAACACTACATAAAGAGAGACCAAAGACAACAACATAGAATGGCAGCAACACATGGCAACACAGCATGGTAGCAACACAACATGACAACAACATGGTAGCAACACAACATGGCAGCAGCACAAAACATGGTACACACATTATTAGGCACAGACAACAGCACCTTGGAAAGAAAGTAGAGGCCACAATACATCACGCAAAGCAGCCACAACTGTCAGTAAGAGTGTCCATGAGTGAGTCTTTGAATTAAGTGTGAGATAAAACTGTCCAGTTTGAGTGTTTGTTGCAGCTCGTTCCAGTCGCTAGCTGCAGGGAACTGAAAAGAGGAGCAACCCAGGGATGTGTGCACTTTGGGGACCTTTATCAGAATGTGACTGACAGAACGGGCATTGTATGTGGAGAATTAGGGCTGCAGTAGATATCTCAGATGGGGGGTGTGAGGCCTAAGAGTGTTTAATGAATAAGCATCAACCAGTGGGTCTTGCAACGGGTATACAGAGATGACCAGTTTACAGGAGTATAGAGTGCAGTGATGTGTCCTACAAGAAGCATTGGTGGCAAATCTGAGTGCCGAATGGTAAAGAACATCTAGCCGCTCGAGAGCACCCTTACCTGCAAATCTATAAATTACATCTCCGTAATCTAGCATGGGTAGGATGGTCATCTGAATCAGGGTTAGTTTGGCAGCTGAGGTGAAAGAGGAGCGATTACGATAGAGGAAACCAAGTCTAGATTTAACTTTAGCCTGCAGCTTTGATATGTGCTGAGAGAAGGACAGTGTACCGTCTAGTCATACTCCCAAGTACTTGTATGAGGTGACTACCTCAAGCTCTAAACCCTCAGAGGTAGTAATCACACAGGTGTGGGAGGGGCATTCTTCTTACCAAACCACATGACCTTTGTTTTGGAGGTGTTCAGAACAAGGTTAAGGGTAGAGAAAGCTTGTTGGACACAAAGAAAGCTTTGTTGTACAGCGTTTAACACAAAATCCAGGGAGGGGCCAGCTGAGTATAAAACTGTTCAATAAGGAGAGATTCAGGGCAGGTCATAAGGTCTGCTGAATGTGTAGTGTGCAGGCTGCGGCTGTATTGGCCCTGTAGTTTGTCCACAAACCTGTGGCTAAAAATACAGACAGGAAAATGGAGGACAGGTGGTCCAACTACCTCCGTGCTGAACGTAACGGCAGCAGGGGCTCTGAGCTCCGGCTTTCCCACAGGTGTAGGCTTTCAGTAGCTGGCACTCGTCTTCAAAACCCTCCTCCGCTACTCTCTTTTATTTCCTGGAGGATATCATCCACCTCTTCCTTATCTGTTTACCCAGGATTGTTAAAGAACATAAATAAACAATGAAGTCCTATGTGAGTTCCCTAAAATGCCAAGTATTGGCGATTCCAAATCAGGACTTTAGTTTATTGCCTACAAGTCCAAGTTACTGTGAGTAAATTCTTGCCATTCAGTACATGCATCCTCCCAGATACACAAACCAAAACACCCCCTCCTCCCAGATAACCTATACTGGTGGGATAGGGTGCTTAACGTGTTACCCCCCTCTTTCGATCGGTGCCACGTGATTTTTCTTGACGCAGACGAGGCAACTTTCAGAAATAGTCTCAGAGGCCAGGTCGCTCTGTGTGTCTGCAGGTCCCTCCATCAGACACCGTCATATAGCCACGTCTAGAAATCCTGGCTAAAGGGCAGCCAATTTGGGTTTTTGCCGACGTCCTTTTATGGTCAACTGGCCTTTCGGTTTTAACCATGGGTTTCCGGGACAAGCGTCAGGTGACAATGGCCCGCACACGACCACTGCCAAGAAGAACATATCGTCCCAGTCAATGCTAGGAAAGGAGCGTCCGGTCGGGGTGAGCTGATAAAGTCTGACGGTGCAGAGGGTAATCTAATACGGTACGTTTGCTGAGGAAATCACACAGGGTGCAGACATCATTAGTGAGCCTGATAGACAGGCCTTTCTGAGTTCTGTTCTGATGACTCATGGTGAGTCAGGAATAAAAGACTTTGACGGACTCAGAGAACTTGTTTTTATTTGCTTATTTTGGGCGGCTACATTAGGAGGGGTTGTTGCAGTCAGCACATCTGCTAAGCAGATATAAATGCCTTTGAGAAAGATTAGGAACAACACATTTTCATATACTCAAATCATCCTGCACCTGCGGGATGAAGCCAAGCGAAGCCAAGCGAAGCCAAGAGGTCACAAGGGGAATGGTGGGAAACGGACAAACCACCAATCTCACAGGTTATATTATGATTCTGGCAGGAGATATGAAACCCACTTTTAGACTTTCTCCACTCCATTCCACTGGAGGTCCAAACTCTAGTGCTGTTCCTTCCCCAACTCCCCTGGGCTCTTTCCAACTTCCTTTTTCCTCACCTCCTTCTCAAAACACATTGGAGGAGAAGATCCAAGGTCCCTTCCCTCTAACCTTTTCCTCCAATAACTTTTGAGAAAAAGTCTAGAAGAGAGGATGTGAGGAATCGAGGAAAGACTAATGAGAAAGAGTCTAGGACTAACGGACCCGTGTGGTAGAGCATGGTTGGTAGAGCATGGTGCTTGCAATACCAGGGTTGTGGGTTTGATTCCCACAGGGGACCAGTCTGTAAAAGTATGCAGTCACTACAGTAACTGGTACTGGATAAGAGCTTCTGCTAAATGACTAAAATGCAACAGCTTTGCCCCAGTGGAGCTGGTGAGATCAACTTCTCTGTGATATTTGCCCAGGCCTACAAATCACTTTAACTGCAGTGTGAAGTGATATAAACACACAGAAGTGGGGAGGAGGGCTGGGATTATTTCGCCACGGTGCTAATTGGGCCTGAGTGCCCACAGCAGTTGGCAAACCATCCAGTCAGCTAGGAGTCTGGCCTGAGACCAGGAAGTACTGTGATGTGGTCACCCTGGGGCCTGGGGACACAGCATGGCTCACTACACCCCCAGCTGGCTGGCTTCTCCCTCTGGAACAGTTCTCCAGGGAACACTGGACATAAGAGCTCAGCAACAGAAAATCACCTAACACCAAGACAGAGCCCACTGGAGAGAGATATCACCTAACACCAAGACAGAGCCCACTGGAGAGAGATATCACCTAACACCAAGACAGAGCCCACTGGAGAGAGACATCACCAAACACCAAGACAGAGCCCACTGGAGAGAGATATCGCCTAACACCAAGACAGAACCCACTGGAGAGAGATATCACCTAACACCAAGACAGAGCCCACTGGAGAGAGATATCACCTAACACCAAGACAGAGCTCACTGGAGAGAGATATCAAAACTATGAAATAACACATATGGAACCATGTTATAACCAAAAACAAATGTTATATTGGAGATTCTTCAAAGTGGTCACCCTTTGCCTTGATTTTGTTGTTGAGCTTTGCACACTCTTGACATTCTCTCAACCACCTTAATGAGGTAGTCACCTGGAATGCATTTCAATTAACAGGTGCGCCTTGTTAAAAGTTTCCTTCTTAATGCGTTTGAGCCAATCAGTTGTGTTGTGACATGGTAGGGGTGGTATACAAAAGATAACCCTATTTGGTAAAAGACCAAGTCCCTATTATGGCAAGAACAGCTCAGAAAAGCACAGAGAAAGGACAATCCATTATTACTTTAAGACATGAAGGTCAGTCAATACGGAACATTTAGAGAAGCTTTACATTTTCTTCAAGTGCAGTCGCAAAAACCATGAAGCGCTATGACGAAACTGGCTCTCATGAGGACCGCCATAGGAAAGGAAGACCCAGAGTTACCTCTGCTGCAGAGGATACATTCATTAGAGTTACCAGCCTCAGAAATTGCAGCCCAAATAAATGCTTCACAGAGTTCAAGTAACAGACACATCTGAACATCAACATCTCAACATCAAGTGTTCAGAGGAGACTGCGTGAATCAGGCCATCATGGTCGAATTGCTGCAAAGAAACCACTACTAAAGGACACCAATAAGAAGAGACTTGCTTGGTTCCAACCACCGTGTCTTGGTGAGACACAGAGTAGGTGAACAGATGATCTCTGCATGTGTGGTTTCCACCGTGAAGCATTGAGGAGGAGGTGTGATGGTGCTTTGCTGGTGACCCTGTCTGTGATTTATTTAGAATTCAAGGTACACTTAAACAGCATGGCTACCACAGCATTCTGCAGAGATACGCCATCCCATCTGGTTTGCGCTTAGTGGGACTATAATTTGTTTTTCAACAGGACAATGACCCAACACACCTCCAGGCTGTGTAAGGGCTATTTGCGTGCTCAGCATATGTGGGAACTCCTTCAAAACTGTTGGAAAAGCATTCCAGGTGAAGCTGGTTGAGAAAATGCCAAGAGTGTGCAAAGCTGTCATCAAGGCAAAGGGTGGCTACTTTGAAGAATCTAAAATATATTTTGATTTGTTTAACACTTTTTTGGTTGCTACATGATTCCATATGTGTTATTTCATAATTTACAATGTAGAAAATAGTAAAAAAAAATAGTAAAAATAGTAAAATAGTAAAAATAAAGAAAAACCCTTGAATGAGTAGGTGGGCAATCACACAGCCCTCCGTGGAATGAGTTTGACACCTGTGATATAGTGTGTCACGTATAAATATAGAGGGTAATGCTTTATTCTACAGTACCACTTCAACTGATATTTGACTGGTGTTTACAGGATGAACATTATGTAGTAACAATGGGTACTTTCTAAAGTCTATTATTTAATTAGACAAACTGGTTGAATCACTGTTTCCACGTAATTTCAACAACAAAAAATCTACGTGGAAAACTGATTGGATTTGCAAAACTTAAGTTAATTTCTTACTTTTTTCACTCAACTTTTAACCTAAATCCAATGTCATGGTGAAATGTTTTGTTGATTTCACGTTGAATTCATGTTAGTTGACAACTCAAGCAAATGTAAATAAAAAATAGACTTTGAACTGACGTCTGTGCCTAGTGGGATATGTGTTAATTCACTCCCCAAGCAGGCCCTACACTACAGTGAGATGTGTCCACTCCTCTACTGTAATACACTGGTGTCACGATCCCTCCCCAAGCAGGCCCTACACTACAGTGAGATGTGTCCACTCCTCTACTGTAATACACTGGTGTCACGATCCCTCCCCAAGCAGGCCCTACACTACACTGAGATGTGTCCACTCCTCTACTGTAATACACTGGTGTCACGATCCCTCCCCAAGCAGGCCCTACACTACAGTGAGATGTGTCCACTCCTCTACTGTAATACACTGGTGTCACGATCCCTCCCCAAGCAGGCCCTACACTACAGTGAGATGTGTCCACTCCTCTACTGTAATACACTGGTGTCACGATCCCTCCCCAAGCAGGCCCTACACTACACTGAGATGTGTCCACTCCTCTACTGTAATACACTGGTGTCACGATCACTCCCCGGACCCCACAGTGGTGACCCATGGCAGGCGTTCACCACATCCCTGACAGACACAGTGATTAATAGCCTGAATCCAACTACACCAACAAACAGCTGAATCTCCAGCATGGAAACCACACGACCAGGCTCCAGGACACCATCAGGGCGTCAACTATGACGGAATCCTTTGAACGCGAAATTACCCCAACTCTCAACTTGAGAGGGAAAGTGAGAAGGGACTTTTCCACCGCTCTAGGAGTGATGAACCGTAAACTGTCACAGGGCTCCTCGTCTTCAGAAACTCAATTAGCGTGAGATGATGTAATTTGGCGTTGGATTGAGGGAATTAGCGGTGTTGTTGACCTTCCCGCCATGTGTCAGCCAGATTTCACAATCCACCCTCCTCCGTTCCAATCTCTTCCTCCATTCCTGTACATAGGAATAAAGCATTCTGGGATTCTTGTCTTCGCTTTAACTCTTTACACTTGTACATGGGTTCAAAATAGCAGATATGGACACTGATAAGTGCCTAAATTGGAACGCAGTGGCTGTACAGTAAAATGCTATACATGAGGTCAGAGGTCAAGGTCTCTACTTCACAGCGCAGTACTTGTTTTGACTGACAGCAGTTCTGAACTTGAACACAGCGCGCAACAAGAAGTTGCCCCATTCCTCCCACTGGGAAACAAATGTTTTGTTGTCTGAGTGAGGGAAATCCTGCAAATAAAGAGGACTCAACGTATTTTGAAAGATGAGACACTGAGGATTATAATAAATACCACTTTGATGTCATACAAGCAAGCCAAGCACCCATTAATCCAGATGTGTACTTTTCCTTATCATAAAACTCATGTCATACACAGTGTCAACGTTTATGATCACTATGCTTAATGTACAGTTAGAAGATGACATACCCTGGGTTGTTCTGAACAGAATGAGCCTGTTTGTATAATTGACAAGAAATGTGGTGAGGAACACTATTCGGAATGCACTCGTAACTCTATTCTACACGCACCAAAATTACAATCTGCTTCGCCTTGTGAAAGACTAACATTGTTTTTAGTAACTTAGCTAGACATGTTGGCAATAAAACATGCTTTCAAATGATGCCCACCTGACCAGATTCTGATTTATAAATGGACTGTTTTTTGGAATGGGGAAACAACAACAGTAATTGTCTAAAGGCGGGGATGCAGGGCTGTGTTCCAAACAAAACAACTACAAGTCTGCTTGCTGTAGTTCCTCAACGGCACACCTAGGAGAGCTCAAAATAGCACCTTACAGTTGAAGACTCTTCTTTGAGTTATAAAAGTGCATTGAAATTACGTAGGAACTGTGCACACTTTGGAGAGGTGTGGAGGCAGTTTGCCTGGCGGGTGGGAGCGGTGGGCCAGTAACCGGAAAGTTGCTTGATCGAATCCCTGAGCCAACAAGGCATAAATCTGTCGTTCTGCCCTTGAGCAAGACAGTTAACCAACAACAACTGCTCCCCAGAGCGCCGATGTCGATTAAGGCAGGTCCCCGCACCTTTCATTCAGATCTGGAAAGTATTCAGACCCCTTTACTTTTTCCACATTATTACAGTTCGGCCTTATTCCAAAATTTCTTAAATAAGTTTTTTCCTCATCAATCTGCACACAATATCCCATAATGACAAAGCGAAAACAGATTTTTAGAAATACCTTATTTACATAAGTATTCAGACCCTTTGCTATGAGACTCGAAATTAATCTCAGGTGCATCCTGTTTCTATTGATCATCCTTGAGATGTTTCTACAACTTGATTGGAGCACCTGTGGTAAATTCAATTGATTGGACATGATTTGGAAGGGCACACACCTGTCTATATAAAAGGTCCCACAGTTGACAGTGCATGTCAGAGCAAAAACCAAGTCATGAGGTCGAAGGAATTGTCCGTAGACCTCCGAGACAGGATTGTGTCGATGCACAGATCTGGGGAAGGGTACAAAAACATTTCTGCAGCATTGAAGGTCCTCAAGAACACAGTGGCCTCCATTATTGTTCCTAGAGCTGGCCGCCCAGCCACACTGAGCAATCGGGGGAGAAAGGCCTTGGTCAGGGAGGTGACCAAGAACCCGATGGTCACTGACAGAGCTCCAGAGTTCCTCTGTGGAGATGGGAGAACCTTCCAGAAGGACAACCATCACTGCAGCACTCCACCAATCAGGCCTTTATGGTAGAGTGGCCAGACGAAAGCCACTCCTCAGTAAAAGGCACATGACAGCCTGCTTGGAGTTGGCCAAAAGGCGCCCAAAGACTCTCAAACCATGAGAAACAAGATTCTGAATGCCAAGCGTCACATCTGAAGAAAACCGGGCACCATCCCTACGGTGTGGGGATGGTGATGTTGATGTTGATGATGTTTTTCAGCGGCAGGGACTGGGAGACTAGTCAGGATCGAGGGAAAGATGAACGAGGCAAAGATCAGAGAGATCCTTGATGAAAAGCTACTCAAGAGTGCTCAGGACCTTCAGATTGGGGCGAAGGTTCACCTTCCAACAGGAAAACAACCCTAAGCACACAGCCAAGACAACGCAGGAGTGGCTTCGGGACAAGTCTCTGAGTGTCCTTGAGTGGCCCAGCCAGAGCCCGGACTTGAACCCGATCGAACATCTCTGGAGAGACCTGGAAATAGCTGTGTAGCAACACTCCCATCCAACCTGACAGAGCTTGAGGATCTGCAGAGAATGGGAGAAAATCCCCAAATACAGGTGTGCCAAGCTTGTAGTGTCACACCCAAGAAGACCCGAGGCTGTAATAGCTGCCAAAGGAGCTTCAACAAAGTACTGAGAAGGGTCTGAATGCTTATGTAAATGTGATATTTTTACTTTATAAATTTATTATACATTTGAAAAAAATTATAAAAACCTGTTTTTGCTTTGTCATTATGGCGTAGATTGATGAGGGGAAAAACGATTTAATACATTTTACTGCACTGTAGGTAGGTCTACTGTCTGCATACACCTTACACACCTACGTCCAACTCCAGAAACAGCAATGTAATATCTACTGTACCAGCTGCATCACATTCATCTAAAATGGCCAATAATAGCCACTACATCAACCGTTATTTAGATAAGGCTGAGGGAAACAGACCTTTGGATCTGGGAGCTCTGCGGCACTCACCACAGTTATTTAGATAAGGCTGAGGGAAACAGACCTTTGGATCTGGGAGCTCTGCGGTACTCACCACAGTTATTTAGATAAGGCTGAGGGAAACAGACCTTTGGATCTGGGAGCTCTGCGGTACTCACCACAGTTATTTAGATAAGGCTGAGGGAAACAGACCTTTGGATCTGGGAGCTCTGCGGTACTCACCACAGTTATTTAGATAAGGCTGAGGGAAACAGACCTTTGGATCTGGGAGCTCTGCGGTACTCACCACAGTTATTTAGATAAGGCTGAGGGAAACAGACCTTTGGATCTGGGAGCTCTGCGGTACTCACCACAGTTATTTAGATAAGGCTGAGGGAAACAGACCTTTGGATCTGGGAGCTCTGCGGTACTCACCACAGTTATTTAGATAAGGCTGAGGGAAACAGACCTTTGGATCTGGGAGCTCTGCGGCACTCACCACAGTTATTTAGATAAGGCTGAGGGAAACAGACCTTTGGATCTGGGAGCTCTGCGGTACTCACCACAGTTATTTAGATAAGGCTGAGGGAAACATACCTTTGGATCTGGGAGCTCTGCGGCACTCACCACAGTTATTTAGATAAGGCTGAGGGAAACAGACCTTTGGATCTGGGAGCTCTGCGGTACTCACCACAGTTATTTAGATAAGGCTGAGGGAAACAGACCTTTGGATCTGGGAGCTCTGCGGTACTCACCACAGTTATTTAGATAAGGCTGAGGGAAACAGACCTTTGGATCTGGGAGCTCTGCGGTACTCACCACAGTTATTTAGATAAGGCTGAGGGAAACAGACCTTTGGATCTGGGAGCTCTGCGGTACTCACCACAGTTATTTATATAAGGCTGAGGGAAACAGACCTTTGGATCTGGGAGCTCTGCGGTACTCACCACAGTTATTTAGATAAGGCTGAGGGAAACAGACCTTTGGATCTGGGAGCTCTGCGGTACTCACCACAGTTATTTAGATAAGGCTGAGGGAAACAGACCTTTGGATCTGGGAGCTCTGCGGCACTCACCACAGTTATTTAGATAAGGCTGAGGGAAACAGACCTTTGGATCTGGGAGCTCTGCGGTACTCACCACAGTTATTTATATAAGGCTGAGGGAAACAGACCTTTGGATCTGGGAGCTCTGCGGTACTCACCACAGTTATTTAGATAAGGCTGAGGGAAACAGACCTTTGGATCTGGGAGCTCTGCGGCACTCACCACAGTTATTTAGATAAGGCTGAGGGAAACAGACCTTTGGATCTGGGAGCTCTGCGGCACTCACCACAGTTATTTAGATAAGGCTGAGGGAAACAGACCTTTGGATCTGGGAGCTCTGCGGTACTCACCACAGTTATTTAGATAAGGCTGAGGGAAACAGACCTTTGGATCTGGGAGCTCTGCGGTACTCACCACAGTTATTTAGATAAGGCTGAGGGAAACAGACCTTTGGATCTGGGAGCTCTGCGGTACTCACCACAGTTATTTAGATAAGGCTGAGGGAAACAGACCTTTGGATCTGGGAGCTCTGCGGCACTCACCACAGTTATTTAGATAAGGCTGAGGGAAACAGACCTTTGGATCTGGGAGCTCTGCGGTACTCACCACAGTTATTTAGATAAGGCTGAGGGAAACAGACCTTTGGATCTGGGAGCTCTGCGGTACTCACCACAGTTATTTAGATAAGGCTGAGGGAAACAGACCTTTGGATCTGGGAGCTCTGCGGTACTCACCACAGTTATTTAGATAAGGCTGAGGGAAACAGACCTTTGGATCTGGGAGCTCTGCGGCACTCACCACAGTTATTTAGATAAGGCTGAGGGAAACAGACCTTTGGATCTGGGAGCTCTGCGGTACTCACCACAGTTATTTAGATAAGGCTGAGGGAAACATACCTTTGGATCTGGGAGCTCTGCGGCACTCACCACAGTTATTTAGATAAGGCTGAGGGAAACAGACCTTTGGATCTGGGAGCTCTGCGGTACTCACCACAGTTATTTAGATAAGGCTGAGGGAAACAGACCTTTGGATCTGGGAGCTCTGCGGTACTCACCACAGTTATTTAGATAAGGCTGAGGGAAACAGACCTTTGGATCTGGGAGCTCTGCGGTACTCACCACAGTTATTTAGATAAGGCTGAGGGAAACAGACCTTTGGACCTGGGAGCTCTGCGGTACTCACCACAGTTATTTAGATAAGGCTGAGGGAAACAGACCTTTGGATCTGGGAGCTCTGCGGTACTCACCACAGTTATTTAGATAAGGCTGAGGGAAACAGACCTTTGGATCTGGGAGCTCTGCGGTACTCACCACAGTTACGTGATGAGGGGCACTGAAACTAAACCCCCAAACAGCGATACACACACAGACGGCAACACCGCACCACAGAAGAAGGAAAACAAATCATTATAGTGTGTGTATGTGAGAGTCTGGACAACTCGCCACTTCAGACACACACACATACACACTTCCCCCCCCTCACGTAGGGGAGAACTGATGCTCAATTTTTATTTTTATTTTTTATTTATCTAGGCTAGCTAGTAACCAATACAAAGGGTCAGCATTGTGTTGGCTGGAGGCTGTTGTGGCTGGAGGCTGCAGGCTGCTGTGGTGCTCTGAATTTCACAGGCCTGTCTGAGAAGTTCCACATGTGCGGCAGGCCTGTCCTGGCCATGTTGGTAGGTAGTTAACCAACAGGACTGTTATTATTACAGTCGTGGCCAAAAGTTTTGAGAATGACAAAGGTATTTTTGTCAGATGTTACTATGGAATACTGAAGTATAATTACAAGCATTTCATAAGTGTCAAAGGCTTTTATTGACAATAAAAGTTACATGAAGTTGATGCAAAGAGTCAATATTTGCAGTGTTGACCCTTCTTTTTCAATACCAATTCAATCCACTCTGGCATGCTGTCAATTAACTTCTGGGCCACATCCTGACTGATGGCAGCCCATTCTTGCATAATCAATGCTTGGAGTTTGTCAGAATTTGTGGGTTTTTGTTTGTCCACCCGCCTCTTGAGGATTGACCACAAGTTCTCAATGGGATTAAGGTCTGGGGAGTTTCCTGGCCATGGACCCAAAATATCAATGTTTTGTTCCCCGAGCCACCTAGTTATCACTTTTGCCTTAAGGCAAGGTGCTACATCATGCTGGAAAAGGCATTGTTCGTCACCAAACTGTTCCTGGATGGTTGGGAGAAGTTGCTCTCGGAGGATGTGTTGGTACCATTCTTTATTCATGGCTGTGTTCTTAGGCAAAATTGTGAGTGAGCCCACTCCCTTGGCTGAGAAGCAACCCCACACATGAATGGTCTCAGGATGCTTTACTGTTAGCATGACACTGGACTGATGGTAGCGCTCACCTTGTCTTCTCCGGACAAGCTTTTTTACGGATGCCACAAACAATCGGAAAGGAGATTCATCAGAGAAAATGACTTTACCCCAGTCCTCAGCAGTCCAATCCCTGTACCTTTTGCAGAATATCAGTCTGTCCCTGATGTTTTTCCTGGAGAGAAGTGGCTTCTTTGCTGCCCTTCTTGACACCAGGCCATCCTCCAAAAGTCTTCGCCTCACTGTGCATGCAGATGCACTCACTCCTGCCATTCCTGAGCAAGCTCTGTACTGGTGGTGCCCCGATCCCGCAGCTGAATCAACTTTAGGAGACGGTCCTGGCGCTTGCTGGACTTTCTTGGGCGCCCTGAAGCCTTCTTCACAACAATTGAACCGCTCTCCTTGAAGTTCTTGATGGTCCGATAAATGGTTGATTTAGGTGCAATCTTACTGGCAGCAATATCCTTGCCTGTGAAGCCCTTTTTGTGCAAAGCAATGATGACGGCACGTGTTTCCTTGCAGGTAGCCGTGGTTGACAGAGGAAGAACAATGATTCCAAGCACCATCCTCCTTTTGAAGCTTCCAGTCTGTTATTCGAACTCAAACATACAGAGTGATCTCCAGCCTTGTCCTCGTCAACACTCACACCTGTGTTAATGAGAGAATCACTGACATGATGTCAGCTGGTCATTTTGTGGCAGTGCTGAAATGCAGTGGAAATGTTTTTGGGGGATTCAGTTCATTTGCATGGAAAAGAGGAACTTTGCAATTAATTGCAATTCATCTGATCACTCTTCATAACATTCTGGAGTATATGCAAATTGCCATCATGCAAACTGAGGCAGCAGACTTTATGAAAATTCATATTTGTCTTTCTCAAAACTTTTGGCCACGACTGTACACTAGCACATGTTATACGCTCACTGACTAGTGTGTGTTATGTAGAAAACAGCAGGCTGATGAGGAAGGAATACAGGCTAGCTTCATTGAAACACCACCATTGGTTGGCCCATAGAAGGTCAGGGGCATATTCATTACGACATATTGTAGCACAACTAAAATAATAGCACTTGTCATGACGTGGCCCTCTTTGGGTATAGCGTGCCTTCCCCCTCTCTCTCTCGCCTACACCCAGGCTGCTGTTATCTCAGGTTGTAAATTCCTGGAGGAGACTCTCTTCCTCATAGCCAGACAGTATAGAGAGAGAAAAGGTTTCACAGGAGAACAAAGGAACCTCTTCTCCAGCATAGAATTTGAGAACGGAACCATGTACATGTTTTGGAGAAGGTGTACACGGTCGGGGAAGAATCCAGCTACGACCGGTCCATTTCGTTTAATGTTTGTGAAACTCATGAGAGACAAGACAGCCACATTACCATAACCCTGTTTATACAAGAGTCTCAGTTATGAGGCTTGCATCTAATTGTTGTATAAAATGAATGAATAAAGATGAAACTATTTGTGAAATTATGTAATGTGATTTTAAACTGTTTAATGAAGGAAACTCCAATTCCCTTTGGAGTTTAACTAAGTCATTGGCCCGCCCCATGAGCACAGACATTGATCTGGCGTCATGGGACAGCACCTTTCTGCTCTTCCGAATATAACCCCCACCTTGGGAATTTATCTTGAGACCATGCTTCTCTCAATTACGAGAGGGCTAAGGTTTGAGTAGAGACCAGTACCTCATCACAGAGGGAGTTAAGGTTTGAGTAGATTGCTGAATCTTTTAACCATACCACGTGGTTAAACTGAGACTATCAATCCGACAGAATAAGAGCTACTCTTCTATACTAATTACTAGTCTGCAGCTAGGAAATCTGTACCCGTGAATGCGAGGACCGACAACCGCCGAAACATCTATTCTATAACAACATTGCTGAATGTTACTCTGAACTATCCATTCTAACCACGGCAGAGAGAGAGAGGGCGGACAAACTCTCCAACAAAAACAAACTTTCCAACAGAGATCACGACGACACACTGAGCATAAATATATATATTGATTGCAATTATTCCCGAATGAGTGAGCGTTCATGTGCAAAGGAGTAGCATTTCAATTGTTATTATTATCAACCGTGTAGTGTCTTTTGTCTTTCGCGGCCTTCTCAGTCCCTTTGTCTAACAAGCCGCCATGCCGGTTGAGCCCACTAGGGCACATTCCCCTATCATTTCCTTGTAACCATATCTACTTGTTTGTTTGTGTGCATTTCTGTGATTATTTAGTTAGTTAATAAATAAATTATTGAGACAATTGATGTATGGATGACTCATAGTGAAGACTGGGTTCGTGCAGATAACCAACAATTTACGACGTTTGGATTGCGACTAACGTGAGGTAAAGAATAATTCATTAATTAGAAGACTAATTGATCAGATATTAAAATAGCTGAAAGTTATGAGGAAAATTATAACTTTGTAATCTGAATATGTTCCTTGATGCCCCGACTTCCTAGTTAATTACATCTACCTGATTAGTTAATCACGTAATAATAATTACAGAGAATTGATTTGATAAACTAAACAGTCTTCAGTTTAATGATGCCAAAGACACACTTATTAAATGGACAAATGCAGGTAGTCCCTTCCTCTTTCAGTCCGTTTTCTTCCATTTGGTGCCTAATGAATACGACTCAGCTAGCTAACATACTCGGTGAGTATTGAGCAACATTACTTCACGGTTCATTTTCTTAAGGTCCACTAAGGTCGATCTCAGCTGTGTCCTGGGGCCTGCTCTTAGATCGCATTGGGGCCCTGCTCCCAGCTCCACCGCGGGGTCTGCGCCCAGCTCCACCGCGGGGTCTGCTCCCAGCTCTGCTCTGAGGCCCAGTGACATAGATCTCTTATGACAGTTTAAGTCTCTGAGGTGCTCAGTATTCCACCTGCCTGTCAGTATCAGTTTACCATCACCGTGATTTAGATCAAATTCCAATCCCAAGAAAAGCAAGGGTCACCAATGGGTGTGTGCGTGTGCGTGTGTGTGTGTGCCTGGGTGCTCGCATGTTAGAGTGTGTTTAACTTTGCAATGAGCTAAACTGTTGACACAAGAGGAAAAACACCTAAACCACAAAAGCCACAACTCACAAACACACATCAGTTCACACACACACACACACACTTCACAAATAAACCACCAGTGTAATACCTCATTACCAACACAACACAGGGGAGAGAAGATCAACAAGGAACACCAGTCACAGACACACCTAGTCCAACCCAGTACACACAACCCTGGTCTGATCTCACTGTTGATGGAAAGACTGACAGAGGCTAAATGGTTTCTGGGCCCATATTCATACAGCGTCTCAAGAGTAGGAGCGCTGACCTAGGATCAGGTTCTCCCTGTCCACATGATGGTATTCATTATGATCTAAAAAAGGCAAAACCGATTCTAGATCAGCACTAATAGGTCTCTCTGTGTCGTCTCAACAGCTCCAGTAACAACAGGGTTAATATAGTAGAACAGCATCATGATCTGTAGTTTGGATATGAAGGATGAAGCAATGACTTTAAAAAGGTAATACATATGTATCAAGAACACATTCAGGGAGACAAATTATGTAGAATGTGGTTAAATCACAGAAACGGAGGATAATGTTGACGTGAGGTGATCAACACACACAATACCACATTATTAAGACATAATGACAAGAAACAAATTCCCTCCAAAACAACAACAGCCCAAGTGAGCGGGGCTCTTACTACAGAAGAATCACACCCATCCACCTCATCCCCCCTAAACGGCAACCTATTCCACATCCAGGAGAAGGGCTCTAATTTCAGACCCAACCCAGGAAAGCATGGCTCAGTGTGGCTCTGCCATCTTGGCTCCAGGTGTCGCCCACGTGTTGTGCGCTAGGCTTAATTAGCTGGAAACTGACGGTCCCGAGGCTGCAAGCGCATTAATGAGCCCTCCGCTCCCAAACAACACACATGTTGCAGTCAGAATCGAGCTGCGAGAGCTCTCCGTCTTTCTGTGCCAGCTGGCTCACACACACACACACATCCCCTTGCCTCACTCCTAAAAAAGAACACTTCACCAGCATAAGCTCACTGAAACACACACACACACACACACACACACACACACACACACACACACACACACACACACACACACACACACACACACACACACACACACACACACACACACACACACACACACACACACACACACACACACCTCTGTTCATTAGCTTAACCAGCTGGAACCTCTTCAACCCTCTCCTGAAGCCCGAGCCAGACTCCCATCCTGGAGCCAACCCACTGCACTCCATTCTGTCACCTTCCCCTCTAACAGAGCTCCTCTCTGTTGGGACCAGGATCCTCCCATAATCATTAGCTGATTAGCTCACCTCCCTGCAAATACACTGACACACAAACACAATCTCATAGACACACACCCACACGTCATGATCTCATAGAAACAAACAAACAAAAACAACTCTCTCAGAAAATGAACACGCCTAACATCCCAAACTCTCCAAAATGTCCTGCACACAAAGCACAGTAGTGAACATTCTCTATTTAATTCCACATAAGAAATGCACTCCAACAGACTGGAGGGGAAGGACCCTGTCATAGAATCTAGATGAATTAACACTTAAATAATAACCGGCTTCAGCACAGGGGTGAATGGAATAACCAATATTTCTGTGCAGGAAATATTTAGGACAGTAAAACCAGAACTGACACTGGAAGAGAGGCAGTAGGCAAGACTGTCCCAAATGGCACCATATTCCCTATATAGTGCACTACTTTTCACCAGAGTACGGGCCTCGGTCAAAAGCAGTGCACTATATAGGGAATAGGGTGCTGTTTGTATTACTGCCGGCCCAGGCAGTAATACAGGGAGCTACAGTAGGCAGGCTAAAAGGGATGGAGGGAGAATGAATGGGGAAACATCTGGGTAGAGTTAGCCGGTAGCCATTAGCAAGCCAAACCACACGACCAACAACATTGGACACTTTATGGAACACAAAGCCTTCACTATCTCATCCTGGAATATCCACGGCCTGAGGTCATCTGCCTTCGGCCTAAAGAGCAGGAACCTGGACTTCAAAGAAATTGGAAATACAGACATTGTCATCCTACAAGAAACATGGCATAAAGGAGACGGAACCACTGGTTGCCCTCTAGGTTACAGAGAGCTGGTAGTCCCATCCACCAAACTGCCAAGTGTGAAACAGGGAAGGGACTCAGGGGGTATGCTAATTTGGTACAGAGCAGACCTAACTCACTCTATTAAATTAATCAAAACAGGAACATTTTACATTTGGCTAGAAATTCAAAAGGAAATTATCTTAACAGAGACAAATGTCCTCCTGTGTGCTACCTATATCTCCATACTTTAATGAAGACAGCTTCTCCATCCTGGAGGGGGAAATCAATCATTTCCAGGCCCAGGGACATGTACTAGTCTGTGCCAACCTAAATGCCAGAACCGGACAAGAACCTGACACCCTCAGCACACATGGGAACAAACACCTGCCTGGAGGTGACAGCATTCCCTCCCCCATATGCCCCCCTGGGCACAAGTATGACAACATAACCAACAAAAACGGGTCACAACTCCTGCAGCTCTGTCGCACGCTGGGTATGTACATAGTCACTGGTAGGCTTTGAGGGGAGTCCTATGGTAGGTACACCTATAACCCATTGCTCTTTATGGTTGTGAGATCTGGGGTCCGCTCACCAACCAAGAATTCACAAAATGGGACAAACACCAAACTCTGCATGCAGAATTCTGCAAAAAAATCCTCAGTGTACAACGTAAAACACCAAATGCATGCAGAGCAGAATAAGGCCGATACCCGCTAATGATCAAAATCCAGAAAAGAGCCGTTAAATTCTACAACCACCTAATAGGAAGCGATTGCCAAACCTTCCATTTCAAAGCCATCACCTACAAAGAGATTAACCTGGAGAAGAGTCCCCTAAGCAAGCTGGTCCTGGGGCTCTGTTCACAAACAAACAGACCCCACAGACCCCCAGGATAGCAACACTATTAGACCCAACCAAAACACATTGGAAAGAATTAACAAAAAAACTGAGCAAACTAGAATACTATTTGGCCCTGAACAGAGAGTACACAGTGGCAGAATACGTGACCACTGTGACCCACCCAAACTTAAGGAAAGCTTTGACTATGTAGACTCAGTGAGCATAGCCTTGCTATTGAGAAAGCCCACCGTAGGCAGACCTGGCTCTCAAGAGAAGACAGGCTAAGAGCACACTGCCCACAAAGTGAGGTGGAAACTGAGCTGCACTTCCTAACCTCCTGACAAATGTATGACCATATTAGAGACACATATTTCCCTCAGATTACACTGACCCACAAAGAATTAGAAAACAAATCCGATTTTGATAAACTCCCATATCTACTGGGTGAAATACCACAGTGTGCCATCACAGCAGCAATATTTGTGACCTGTTGTCACAAGAAAAGGGCAACCAGTAAAGAACAAACACCATTGTAAATATAACCCATATTTATGTTAATTTATTTTCCCTTTTGTACTTTCACTATTTGCACATCGTTACAACACTGTATATAGACATAATATGACTTTGAAATGTCTTTACTCCTTTGGAACTTTTGTGAGTGTAATGTTTACTGTTTACTTTTATTGTATATTTCACTTTTGTATATTATCTACTTCACTTGCTTTGGCAATGTTAAAATATGTTTCCCATGCCAATAAAGCCCCTTGAATTGAATTGAGTGAGTGAGTGAGTGAGTGGCAAGGGGGCAACAATGGGCATGGAAAGAGAGAGAGAGAGAGACAGGGCAGAGGGGGACAGGTAGTTATGAGTTATGAATGCACACGCATTAAAACTAAATGCTCCAAACGCTCAAACGGTGACCTCACAAAATAAGATGTGCTTTTTGGTCCAAAATGTTTAAAACGTCAGTATAAACCATGTCATATAGGATTACACGGAGGGAAGAGGAAGGTGAGGTGCGGGGTCGGGAGCATCAATCATAAAGGTCACAGGTACTAGTTCAGATTGTTTAAAACGTCAGTATAAACCATGTCATATAGGATTACACGGAGGGAAGAGGAAGGTGAGGTGCAGGGTCGGGAGCATCAATCATAAAGGTCACAGGTACTAGTTCAGATTGTTTAAAACGTCAGTATAAACCATGTCATATAGGATTACACGGAGGGAAGAGGAAGGTGAGGTGCAGGGTCTGGAGCATCAATCATAAAGGTCACAGGTACTAGTTCAGATTGCAGATGTGCAACTCTTTCGATTTCGTTTTCACTCTTCAGGACGAGCGCGGTAGCCTGGTCCCAGATCTGTTAGTGCAGCACAGCCAACTCCCATGGCAGCATAAACAGATCTGAGTCCAGGTTATGAGTGCAATAAAACAATGGTACACACACGCACGCACGCAAATGCGCACACACACTCATCCATGTTAATTTGAATAGCATTATAATTGTTATAGTTCAGGTTCTTTAGAGGTTTCTGATTTCTTAAAAGGTCTAAATTACTTAACAGGTTTTCCCTTTTTTCTTCATCCAAATAATGTATTCTCACACAAACCGTCTTTCAGCGCTGCCAAAGAATGAGATGTTGATACTTCCTTGAGAATAAAAAGTGTTTGGGGTCAGAGAACGTCTAACAGCAGCACATCATGTGGCATCACGTCAACATTGTGAAACACAACCTCCATAAAGTACAGAATGTGAACTATCCAACAAACTGTCAACGTACTCAGAGCTGACACACATTCCCCATTACACAAGGAATCAATCTAACCATGTTTCTAACCGTGGTTTTTAATACACCAAGTCACGCTGTCCGCTGGACTTGGGCCATCGCTGTTACATTTCAATTCAGAAGTGGCTAGATGGTTACTATAGCAACCGTGTTAACTGTGAACTTTGTCTGAAAACAAACAGGTTTTAATAAGTGGACTGTGTGTCCAAGACTGATTCCTCTTCTCCCGTTGTAAACGTGTGGGTGCGTTTCCAACAGCAAGTCCTCTTCCATCCCTGTTGTAAACATGTCATGGCTGAACTATCACAGTCTACCTACCCAGATATGGGCTTCTCCTCAACAACAAGTCCTCTTCCATCCCTGTTGTAAACATGTCATGGCTGAACTATCACAGTCTACCTACTCCCTGTTGTAAACATGTCATGGCTGAACTATCACAGTCTACCTACCCAGATATGGGCTTCTCCTCAACAACAAGTCCTCTTCCATCCCTGTTGTAAACATGTCATGGCTGAACTATCACAGTCTACCTACCCAGATATGGGCTTCTCCTCAACAACAAGTCCTCTTCCATCCCTGTTGTAAACATGTCATGGCTGAACTATCACAGTCTACCTACTCCCTGTTGTAAACATGTCATGGCTGAACTATCACAGTCTACCTACCCAGATATGGGCTTCTCCTCAACAACAAGTCCTCTTCCATCCCTGTTGTAAACATGTCATGGCTGAACTATCACAGTCTACCTACTCCCTGTTGTAAACATGTCATGGCTGAACTATCACAGTCTACCTACCCAGATATGGGCTTCTCCTCAACAACAAGTCCTCTTCCATCCCTGTTGTAAACATGTCATGGCTGAACTATCACAGTCTACCTACCCAGATATGGGCTTCTCCTCAACAACAAGTCCTCTTCCATCCCTGTTGTAAACATGTCCTGGCTGAACTATCACAGTCTACCTACTCCCTGTTGTAAACATGTCATGGCTGAACTATCACAGTCTACCTACCCAGATATGGGCTTCTCCTCAACAACAACTTTGACCTCAGTTTTTTCCTTTCTGGATTATAGGCTCATAGATAATAATTGAAAAAAAAAAAAAGAATTGGAAAAATGATAGTTATTGATCAATAATGACAAGCTACTGAGGATGGTAGCTGACTCTATAGCCACTCCTATCTGTCATATCTTTAATCTGAGCCTAAAGGAAATTATTTGTCCTCAGGCCTGGAAGGAAGCCAAAGTCATTCCGCTACCCAAGAGAAGTAAAGTGGTGTTTACTGGTTCTAACAGCAGACCTATCAGCTTGTTGCCAGCTCTTAGCAAACTGTTGGGAAAAAATTGTGTTTGACCAAATACAATGCCAGTTCTCGGTAAACAAATTGACAACAGATTTTCAGCATACTTATAGAAAAGGGCACTCAACATGTACTGCACTGACACAAAATACTGATGATTGGTTGAAATAAATTGATAATAAGAAGACTGTGGGAACTGTATTGTTAGATCCTAGTGCAGCCTTTGATATTTTTCACCATAACCTCTTGTTGAGAAAACTGATGTTTTATGGCTTTTCAACCTGTGCCATATCATGGATTCAGAGCTATATATCTAATAGAAATCAGAGGGTTTTCTTTCATGTCAAACATGTAAAGTGTGGTGTACCACATGGCAGCTCTCTAGGCCCTTTACTAGTTCTATTTTTACCAATGACCTACCATAAGCATTAAACAAAGCCGGTGTGTCCATGTATGCTGATGATTCAACCATATACATATCAGCAACCACAGCTAATGAAGTCACTGAAACCCTTAACAAGAGAGTTGCAGTGAGTATTGGAATGGGTGGCCAGTAATAAACTGGTCCTGAACATCTCTAAAACGAAGAGCATTGTATTTGGTACAAATCATTCCCTGAGCTCTAGACCTCAGCTGAATTAGGTAATGAATGGTGTGGCTGTTGAACAAGTTGAGGAGACTAAATGACTTGGTGTTACCCTAGATTGTAAACTTTCATGGTCAAAACATATAGATTCATATAGACACCACACTCCCAAAAGCAAGTCCAGCAGGCTCTAGTTTCGTCTTATCTTGAATATTGTCCAGTCATATGGTCAAGTGCTGCAAAGAAGGACCTAGTTAACCTGCAGCTGGCCCAGAACAGAGCGGCACGTCTTGCTCTTCATTGTAATTAGAGAGCTAATATAAATACTATGCATGCCAGTCTCTCTTGCTAAGAGTGGAGGAGAGACTGACTGCATCACTTCTTATTTTATAAGAAACAAATGTGTTGGAAATCCCAAATTGTTTGCATAGTCAACTTACACACAGCTCTGACACACACACTTACCCCACCAGACATGCCACCAGGGGTATTTTCACAGTCCCCAAATCCAGAACAAATTCAAGAAAGCTTAGAGTATTATACAGAGACATTATTGCATGGAACTCCATTCCATCTCATACTGGTCAAATGAACAGCAAACCAGGTTTCAAAAAACAGATAAAGCAACACCTCTCCCATGTTTGACCTAGATAGTTTGTGTGTATGTATTAATATGTAGGCTATGTAGTTCTGTCATGGAGCTGTTCTTGTCTATGAATGTTCTGTATGTTCATGTCTCATGTTTTGTGTTGAACCCAGGAAGAGTAGCTGCTGCTTTCGAGGATGGTCAGGGATGGACAGCTAATGGGGATCCTAATAAAATACAAAATACCAAAATACATCATAATCAAGGGACAACAACAACGGAAGGAGGACAAAACCAGTGGTGAAATCTGTTGGTTAGCCTCTAGGTCTCTCTGCCTCTCTATTTTTGCTCTCGTCCCTCCCTCCCTCTACCCCACCTCTTCTATTTCACAGCTCTTCCCTCTGGCCCAAAACAGTAATACTGTATAAGTTACTCTAGCAGCAGTCAGCCACAGAGCCTCATTGTCATGGCTGCCAGAGTCCACACCGCCTGGAAGCTAGCCCAACGTGCCCACTGCTAGTTTGGACTTCCTGTAACGACAAATGTGAGTCTGAATGACCATGAGATCCACATGCGCACACACACACACACCTCCTATAATGAAAAATAAGATTCTGAGCAGTCACACACACACGGACACACACACACTGACACACACACAGCCTGTATGTTTAAAGTAACAGGGGAGAGAGGGTAGAGATTGGGGAGTGTCCGGTCTCAGTAATGCAGTTGGCTGGTGTGTTTTCACACCTTTGCCCTGCCCTCTCCTCCAAAACCCATTCCAGGCCCTCTCTAATTTCACCAAAAGCAGCAGAAGCCCAAATGGAGGAATCTGGCCTCCAAGAATCCAGAGAAACCATTCCCTTTCCTGTCTCCCTCTCTCCTCTTCCCTGCCAGGGACCACAGCCTCCGAATCTGCAGCCAGCTCTGGCCCAAAAGTATGAGGAGTATTTTCAGCTCTGTAATTCCAACACACACACGGATGGGACAAACACAGGCACGTGCACCACACCAAACCTTGTAACTAAGTATGGGCAGGGAAGAGGCCTCGCTAGGGAGGTCAGTAGATGCCTGTAGGAAGGGAGACTAGACGGACATTTTGTGGATGATTAGGGAAAGTACAGAGCCGTGGGGAGAGACAGATACATATCAGGTGTTTCTATAAGAAAACCAGAAAAAAGGGACAGTAACAAGCACTGAAAGGTAGTCAAATGTAAAATAAGCGTGTTTTCACATAGAATCCTCTTTAAAAGAACCAATCTCAGTCCTCTTTAAAGTGACTTAGTCCTCTTTGGATTCACATTGCTATGTGTAGAAGGGAACCAAGATCAATTTCCAACATTCACTCAATACACTTTTTTTACAAACTGCAGGACAAGCCATTTAAATCAGAACATGTTATCGGACTTACATTTTGGAAGCTAATAGATTACAATTATTATGTCTCATGAATGCAATCAGACGATACCGATAATATTTTCATGTTAATTGTAACAGAATTAATAGCAGAAGAATAACTGCAGATTAAATCATGCTGTAATTGAAAATTGTACACCCAATGCAGGCTACTGCCCCTTAAATAAGAGCTAAAATTGATTTAGGTGATTCTCACCAAATATGTTGTGGTCTTCTCACACCATTCAAACCCCCACAATCAAATACACAGCTTATGATCTCTGTTAGCCTACAGGAGCGAGTTTGGGAAGCCCTGATCTAGTGTGTGGTGCGAGAATAATGACAACTCAGACCACGTCTCGAGATGGTCTCAGTTCGGTTCTCTTCGAGGCTCTTTGAGGGGTCTGAGTTCCTTTGGAGTCTTCACACTGCACAAAAAAATTATCAAACCGCACTGAGTTCACAAATATTGTCTGAAAGGGACTAAGTGGAAAACATCCTAAGATCAAAACGACACGTTTCAGCTGTGAGAGATTCTGAGAACGACAACACACACACACACACACACACACACACACACACACACACACACACACACACACACACACACACACACACACACACACACACACACACACACACACACACACACACACACACACACACACACACACACACACAACCTGTGCCAGCTATCTAAATGTACACTATGTGTGCATGCTTGCGCGTGTGGAATACGGCTCTTCCTGTCCAAAGCCTAAATTACCCAGCAAGCTCTCTTTCCCCGTAAATAAAGCAAAAAAATCACAGCTACAATTACTGTCTATATATTTACTCCACCTGCCTATAAGGGAACATAATCATGTCCATCCTAACCTTAACCAGAACCTTATGCCTAAACCTACCCCTAAATTAAGAGCAAAACACACATTCTCGATTTCATACATTTTCCCGATAAAGCACATTTTGACTTGGCAGCTTGGCCATAGTGGGAACCAGAGAGATGGTGGTATACTGTAGCTACAAGCTGGGTGGAAGCTACATGTAGCATGGTTGCCCCATATGGTTATGCTTTAGCAAACCAACTGCCGTAACGAAGGTTAAGGCTATAGAAAGAGTAGGCTAAAGCACACCCAAGTTTGGCATCTCGGCTACGGTGGAACTAGCCTGGTCCCAGATCTGTTTGTGCCATCTTGCAAACTCATATGGTCATTGTCATGCCAAATGAACATAGCAACAGGTTTGGCGTCCAGGCTAGGCTTGAACAGGACACGTCAAAAATGTGCTCCATATGTCCCTGGATGGTACTGTACTGAATGAAAGCTAGCCCGGTCAACAGTGCTTTAGCAAGCAAACTCCTCTAACAACCACTTCACCCAGGTTTGGCTGGGGGTGGAATCAGGACACGCTCCAAGATATCGCCCTGGATGGTACTGCTGCACTGAACGCCTGCTGAACGATGACATGATTTGTTTAGTGAAGTCAAAACACTTCATCACTTCTCACCTCCTTTAGAGGAGATACTCCCTCTAATAGTTACCAGCTTTCCTCCAGACCTGGGTTCAAATACTACTGGAAATCATTTCAAATACTAGATTATGTGCTAGGTTGAGCTTGTCTGGCTTAATGGGCCAATAGACTAGTCCCAAAAGTATAAACCAAACCCATTTTGCACTCCAGGCGGACTAGAGCAAATATTTGTATAAAGCCTCGTTATTGTTATTTGTGTTTGAAAATTAGCAAATGGAAAACACTTTTTTTACTTTGCATTGTTGGGAAAGGGCTCTTAAGTAAGCATCTCATGGTAAAGTCTACATCTGTTGTATTCGCCGCATATGACAATTTGATTTGAAAGCGTTTGAACCAGGGCGGCTTTCCTCCGAAAGAGGATTGTGGTGCAGTGTTCTGTGGCCTCGGTTGATGAGGAAACAATGGCTCAGTCTCACATGAAGAAAAAAAACATAGTTATCTATGAGGTTAGCAACATACCCTGAGGAAAAGTTGAGACCGTTTTGAGACCGGTACTGTTTATATTGTGGCCTCGCCGGCAATTCGCTTCCATCAAATCATGATAGAACAAACAGAGTTGTTACAATGCATTGTGGGGGCAGACACCAGATACCCTAATGGAATGCATCTTAAAGACCCACTCAATCATTTAAAAACAACAATACAGGAGCCCCACCACTTGATTTGATAAAAACCTCAGAGATGGGTCTGGAGAAATGTTACCACTTAAAATCATAGATGGAGCTATGGACAGCATTCATAAGGGATATCCTTCAATAACCAATGAGTATCATTAATTTAAAATATCAAAACTGTTAATATCAGTGCCCCTTTAAGTTTGACATAAACAAACAATCAATCTGGGGGCATCACAAAGACATCTGGGGGCATCACAAAGACATCTGGGGGCATCACAAAGACATCTGGGGGCATCACAAAGACATCTGGGGGCATCACAAAGACATCTGGGGGCATCACAGAGACATCATAAAGACATCTGGGGGCATCACAAAGACATCTGGGGGCATCAAAGATATCACAAAGACATCTGGGGGCATCACAAAGACATCTGGGGGCATCACAAAGACATCTGGGGGCATCACAAAGACATCTGGGGGCATCACAAAGACATCTGGGGGCATCACAAAGACATCTGGGGGCATCAAAGATATCACAAAGACATCTGGGGGCATCAAAGATATCACAAAGACATCTGGGGGCATCAAAGATATCACAAAGACATCTGGGGGCATCAAAGATATCACAAAGACATCTGGGGGCATCATAAAGACATCTGGGGGCATCACAAAGACATCATAAAGACATCTGGGGGCATCATAAAGACATCTGGGGGCATCACAAAGACATCATAAAGACATCTGGGGGCATCACAAAGACATCATAAAGACATCTGGGGGCATCACAAAGACATCATAAAGACATCTAAAACCAAACCGCCGTTGGTTTCCCCCAGATGTCATTGTGATGCAGCGAATGTCTGTCAGATCCCCAGTGTTAACCGAAATGTAATGCTGTGTGTAATGCTGTGTTTAACAGTACTCTGAGACCCATGTATACACCCTCGATCCGGTCCAATTACCAGCCTCATTGTGTTTGTCTGTCCCAAATGGCCCCCTCTTTCTCCTACATATTGCACTACTTTTGACCTGAGCACTATGGGCCCTGGTCAGAAGTAGTGCACTATAAAGAGAATAGGGTGCCATTTGGAACAGCAGCTGTGTGTTAGGATGTTAGGATGAACCACTGCTCTGCTCGTTAATGTCTACTCTACCACCCAGCATGGTGTTAATGGGAGTGGCGCTCCTCACGTTCTCCAGAGAGACATCTGAAACCTGTCAAGGGGGCTGAGATGATGGGGCTGGGGCTTTCTGGTTTAACTATAGTACACTTAACAGGTCCTCTTGATGAATATGACTGTGTAAGTGTGTGTGTGTGTGTGTGTGTGTGTGTGTGTGTGTGTGTGTGTGTGTGTGTGTGTGTGTGTGTGTGTGTGTGTGTGTGTGTCCCCGAAGCCCTGGGTCCTAAGTTCCAGACATGTGGACCCTTCACAAAGTCTTACTCCGATCCAAGCTAATGAGCAAGAACCCTTAAATGAGCAAACTGAAAACATTCCAGCAGGTTTTACTTCGGTTTCACAATGTTCTTTATCCAAACGCATCGAGAGACCTAAATAATTGTGAGTCATTTGAGTAGCAGTTCATTTCTAACAATGGTCCCATTGCCAAACACATCCACATACTGAAGTAATAGTCCATGGGGGTGCTGTCCTGTTGTTGAAGAGCTGGAGGTGTAGTCAGAAAGGTTCTCCAGTGTCTGACAGATTGACACACCTGAGGTAAATATTGTACTGGAGGGTTCAAACACTTGGACTAGAGCCAGTTATCCTCTCTCACATTGATTCAGCAAACACGCTCACAGTAAATAGACACACACACAGAGACTCATGTACACAAAGCCCAAGGCCACGTACAGAATAATCCATATGTATCTTTTCTCAACTTCCTTTCTGACAGGGCACCTGACATCAGTCGGCACAGAGGCCTCTGAAACAGTAATCCTTTTACAAAGGTGTCACACCCCCCCCCCCCACACACACACACACACACACCCTCTATGGCAGTGAGCCGTCCTCCAGGTATTTACACCCGAGCGGTGGGCGCTGAGCGGTGTGTAATATTTAATCTGCTGGCTAGAGCACGTATTGTTTTTCTGGCCGGTCTCTGTTTACAGATGACAGAGGGAGACTAACACAGGGACTATATCACTAATGAAATCTCTCTGTTTACAGATGACAGAGGGAGACTAACACAGGGACTATATCACTAACGAAATCTCTCTGTTTACAGATGACAGAGGGAGACTAACACAGGGACTATATCACTAATGAAATCTCTCTGTTTACAGATGACAGAGGGAGACTAACACAGGGACTATAACACTAATGACATCTCTCTGGGACGTCCTCTTGATGTATGCTGCCAAAATGTGAGAGAATAATTTCTCAATGTTGCAAACCCTCCTGTGTGTGTGTGTGTGTGTGTGTGTGTGTGTGCCCCCTCCTCAATTCCACTCAAGTCCTCATTCCTGCCTCAAGTCCTCATTCCTTCCTCCTCATTCCTGCTGGTTGTGATGAAGTACCATTGGAAAGCAAAGGAAAGGGGGATACCTAGTCAGTAGTACAACTGAATGCTTTCAACTGAAATGTGTCTTCCACATAACTCAACCCTTCTGAATCAGAGGTGCGAGGGGGCTGCCTTAATCGACATCCACGTCTCCCGTGCCCGGGGAACAGTGGGTTAACTGCCTTGCTCAGGGTTGATTGGCCAAAAGCTGGGACTGGGTTGCCATCGTCAACAACTCCGATAAATCCCAGTAAGGAAGTAACCAGTGGTCAGAGGTTCAAGGTCACACCAACTCCTAAAACACCATTCATGATGTTTCCCTTGGTTCCCACGGGTAACCAGCTTGTGTACAGTTCTAATGAATCAATACTTAGATAAATCAGGGAGAACGGACAGGGGTGAGAGCTTTGGGCCAAAGCCACCATGTTTTTCAGTGGGACTAGGACATCTCACCCCTCTCTGCGGTGAAGTTTCCCCTAGGTACAGATCTGGGATCAACTTCCCCTCAACCAATCCTAATCTTAACCATAAGTGGGGAAAATGCACAACTGACCAAAGACCAGCATGTAGGGGCAAGTTCACCCTACACCATCCCACCACAGCGTGGGGCTAGGCCTACAGACTGACAGGGCAGCTTCCAGAGGGAAGGGTAAGGAGGTCGGCCATTATAAATCAACACAGAGAAGGAGAACTGACCGTGCCGGAGGTTCTCCATCTAGTGAAGTGTTAGACAGAGACACACAGAGTAACACGCTTTAACCCTCTGATACCTGGTCCGGCAGGCTGACCTCCGCTGACCTCCAGGACAAAGTCACAGAGAGCCAGGTCCTACTCCAACTGCAGGTCACAGTCATACAGAATGTATCACCCCTGTTCACTGTTAATCTACCCATTCATTCTATGAGCTCTGTCAAGCAGCATACATTCACTGGATGGATGGCAATGAATGCTGGTTCTGGTTAGTTCTTGTGGGTTAGGGGAGATGTGGAGTCCAGTAGAGTGACTTACCTGAACAGGTGTCAGCTGGGCTCTTGGGTCAAAGACTCGCAGCTTTTTGTCCTAGAAAACAGAGGAGAGGAAAGATGCGTATTGGCGTTACTTGGAAAATGACACAGAAGTACTTTAATCAACGCCACAAAACAATATTGACAGATCTTTAGATTTGAATCAGAAGCCCACACTGATTGGTCCCTTTCTTACTATTCTAAATCATGACAGGCATATGGAACTGAACAACACCAGAAAATGTTAGCATGGTCTTAACCAGTGCAACACAGCATTCTCCTGGTATTTGTAGTAGCCAATCATGATTACAGTGAACACCTATAAAATATTGAAATAACTTCCCATAGTCCATGAAATGAATGACGATTTCATTTCAGCAGACACCAATACTCACTGGACAGTTTATTAGGTATAACACTCCGTTCACAAAAAGGGTTCGCTCCTACAGCCAATGAGTCACGTGGCCGTGGCTTGCTGTATAAAACAGGCAGACATCAAGGCATTCAGTGGGCAAAACCAGTGGCCTAAGCGACTTTGAGCGTGGTATGATCATCGGTGCAAGGCGCGCACCAGTTCCAGTATCTCAGAAACGTCCGGCCTCCTGGGCTTTTCACTGCGCAGTACAATAATAACGGCAGTACAACTCATCGGTCCTTGTCACGGATGGGCTATTGCAGCAGACATCCACACCGGGTTCCACTCCTATCAGCTGAAAACAAGAAGAAGCAGCTCCAGTGGGGACGTGATCACCAATACTGGACAATTGAGGAGTGGAAAAACATGGCCTGGCCAACAAACCCTGGTTCCTGTTGCGTCATGCTGATGGCAGAGTCAGGAGTTTGCGTAAGCAGCATGAGTCCATGGCCCCACCCTGCCTGGTGTCAACGGTACAGGCTGGTGGCGGGGATGTAATGGTGTGGGGAATGTTTTCCTGGCACATGTTAAGTCCCTTGATACCAATTGAGCAATGTTCACATTCCCCAAAGAATTCAGGCTGTTCTGGAGGCAAAGGGAGTTCCGACCCGGTACTAGATGGGTGTACCTAATAAACTTTCCTTGGAGTGTATTAAAAACCAAAAAAATGTTTTAAGTGAGAAGTAGGGGGATTGGTTTGAAGCCAAAAAAGATAGGAAATTCACATGAGCACCACAATGCCTACTCCATCCATGCTCTACCAAGGTGTTCCAGCACACAGCTTTGACCTACTACAGTAGCCATGTTGGTCTATTGTACTTCAAACAATGTGTATGCAGGTTGCTTAGGATTCAAACTTTCTCTGACTATATCACAGGAGCCAAGAGTTACAGCAGACTATGTAACTGGAGCCAGAAGGTGTTCCTGACCATGTGGTCTGAACTGGTAAAACTCTGGGCCCTGTATATGTGGTCTGAACCGGTAAAACTCTGGGCCCTGTATATGTATCAGATCTGACTGATCCTCTGAGCCCTTTTCCATAGAACATCTCAGAGTAGGAGATCTGAGGCCCTACCTGTCCATATTTACCCTACCCCCCCTTCACTTCATCCCCACTGGCCCTCAGCATACGGCAGTAATCAGGCCAACCAATCAGAGGGGATCCTCTGTGATTGAGAGGAAATGGGGTGTAATGGGAAACGGCTGTGGCCGGGGACACTCCTGGTGTGTGTGTGTGTGTGTGTGTGTGTGTGTGTGTGTGTGTGTGTGTGTGTGTGTGTGTGTGTGTGTGTGTGTGTGTGTGTGTGTGTGTGCGTGCCACTCAATATGACACAGGGCTCAGATGTCACAGTGAAACACTGACAGAAACACACAGCGTAATAACAGGAAACAACTGTAATAACCCTCAGACCAAACACAACCCCCACCGAGACATCAACACGTAATAACAGATAACTGTAATAACCCTCAGACCAAACACAACCCCCACCGAGACATCAACACGTAATAACAGGTAACAACTGTAATAACCCTCAGACCAAACACAACCCCCACCAAGACATCAACACGTAATAACAGGTAACAACACAACCCCCACCAAGACATCAACACATAATAACAGGTAACAACTGTAGTAACCCTCAGACCAAACACAACCCCCACCAAGACATCAACACGTAATAACAGGTAACAACTGTAATAACCCTCAGACCAAACACAACCCCCACCAAGACATCAACACATAATAACAGGTAACAACTGTAATAACCCTCAGACCAAACACAACCCCCACCAAGACATCAACACGTAATAACAGGTAACAACTGTAATAACCCTCAGACCAAACACAACCCCCACCGAGACATCAACACGTAATAACAGGTAACAACTGTAATAACCCTCAGACCAAACACAACCCCCACCGAGACATCAACACGTAATAACAGGTAACAACTGTAATAACCCTCAGACCAAACACAACCCCCACCGAGACATCAACACGTAATAACAGGTAACAACTGTAATAACCCTCAGACCAAACACAACCCCCACCAAGACATCAACACGTAATAACAGGTAACAACTGTAATAACCCTCAGACCAAACACAACCCCCACCGAGACATCAACACGTAATAACAGGTAACAACTGTAATAACCCTCAGACCAAACACAACCCCCACCAAGACATCAACACGTAATAACAGGTAACAACTGTAATAACCCTCAGACCAAACACAACCCCCACCAAGACATCAACACGTAATAACAGGTAACAACTGTAATAACCCTCAGACCAAACACAACCCCCACCGAGACATCAACACGTAATAACAGGTAACAACTGTAATAACCCTCAGACCAAACACAACCCCCACCAAGACATCAACACGTAATAACAGGTAACAACACAACCCCCACCAAGACATCAACACATAATAACAGGTAACAACTGTAATAACCCTCAGACCAAACACAACCCCCACCAAGACATCAACACATGTCAGAAAGAATCAGGGCAATGACACTGACTGATACAAGGACTCAGGTTCTTGTGCACTTACACAGTGAAAGCACAAACACACACACAGCCAACAGACACACACAACCAGGAAACAGACAGGCAGACCGGCATGAACCTTTCTGTGACACACACACACACCCCAGCTGAAATCAAAGTTGAAGAAAGTGATTGTTGAGAGGAAGGGGTTCCCCTGGCCTTGCCTTCAAAGACCCAGTTCAAAGTGTGTGTGTGTGTGTGTGTGCGTGCGTGCGTGCGTGCGTGCGTGCGTGCGTGCGTGCGTGCGTGCGTGCGTGTTTTCCCCCAGCAGTCCCCACTTTGGATGATGGATTTATTTGCTGTTTACTGCTTGGAATAACAAACAGGGGTTTTCCTAATTCTAAAGCGCTGTGTGTGTGTGTGTGTGTGTGTGTGTGTGTGGGTGGTGACAGCCCACCCACAGGTTAGTGTAGCCTAAGGCTGTGGCATTGGGCCTCTGTGACCCAGGCTTAAGCCAGGGCTCAGAGACCACAGTGCCAGGCCCAGTCCCAGCAACACACACACAGCAGGGAAAACACAGCAGACAAGGCAGGGTGGACAGATCATCAACCATCGCCTCTAGAGACTGGCTGCCCTTACTGACCTTAACACACTACACACACACCACCCTTGCCAAAAGAGAACTATTCAGTGTTCTAACAACAAACAAAGTCATCTGCCGGAGGGGAAACTATCTGGCTGCAAACAGCTGGATGATGTCAGTCCCATGCAGATGTGCCCACTAGTATAAATAGACACACTCAAACAATCAAACAGACCCTCATAACCTCCTGACAATAACCTATTGGCTTTAAACACACACATGATCCACCCTCTCATAAACACACAGATGGGGTGGCCACACTCTCCCTAACACAAACACAAGTGTGTGTGTGTGTGTGTGTGTGCGCAGAAACTGCAGCTGTTTAATCAAAGCGGCATAGAACTAAAATCATTCTCAAGCTGTTGTTAATGAGTTCTACCCTGCTGTAGAGCTTTCACACACACACAGCCAACCTCCCCTTTCCAGTTGTCCATGGCAACTCCCCACAAAAAACAGTGTCAATCCCCAGTGACTGACAGCCCAGACTGTGTGACATCAGGAGGAGTTGGCTCACACACTGATAATAACTAATAATATTTCTTTATCATGGGAATGTGTGTGTGTGTGTGTGTGTGTGTGTGTGTCTATTAAACGGAGCTGGATAAAAAGTATATCCAATATGAAGAGAAAGGGGAAAATCTGTTCACCGTTTTGAACCCATAATGTGAAAAACCCACATTAACAGTAGCTACAAGACTCCATAGAGAGGTCATACCTGCTGCTGCAGAAGCTATAAGACTCCATAGAGAGGTCATACTTGTTGCTGCAGAAGCTATAAGACTCCGTAGGGAGGTCATACTTGTTGCTGCAGAAGCTATAAGACTCCATAGAGAGGTCATACTTGTTGCTGCAGAAGCTATAAGACTCCATAGAGAGGTCATACTTGTTGCTTCAGAAGCTATAAGACTCCGTAGAGAGGTCATACTTGTTGCTGCAGAAGCTATAAGACTCCATAGAGAGGTCATACTTGTTGCTTCAGAAGCTATAAGACTCCGTATAGAGGTCATACTTGTTGCTGCAGAAGCTATAAGACTCCATAGAGAGGTCATACTTGTTGCTGCAGAAGCTATAAGACTCCATAGAGAGGTCATACTTGTTGCTTCAGAAGCTATAAGACTCCGTTGAGAGGTCATACTTGTTGCTGCAGAAGCTAGACTCCGTAGAGAGGTCATACTTGTTGCTGCAGAAGCTATAAGACTCCAGAGAGAGGTCATACCTGCTGCTGCAGAAGCTATAAGACTCCATAGAGAGGTCATACCTGCTGCAGACAACAGCATGGGGAGAAAGTGAAAGAAGACAAACAGAGGTGAGAGTGAGAGAGGAATGGGTTAGGAACTGTTTCTCTTTTTGGTGTAGGATTGATGGAACAGGTTAGGGAAGGTGAACTGCAGTGTTTAGAATCTGTCTGTTACAGCCCTTGATGGAATTATGCATCTCTAGGCCCCTAAATCTGGGTAGTATGTATTAGAGCACGCCATAGCAAAACGTTTTGCAACAGAAAACAAAAATGAGCGTCTCTTATTGGTAGTTTCCAGTCGCTCCCTTTTCTTCCATTTAGTGCCTAATGAACACACCCCAGGACTGTTATGATGAGTGCTGCTCGCTGGGTGACGGATGGATGGCCACGGTCTCCCTTCATCTGACGTAGTGCACCCCCATGTTCACCCATTTGGGTGAGCCCGGCCTCAATTGAACACACGTTGGCAGGGCCTATTTGCTTAAATAAAGGGTATCGGAGAGATTGAAGGGCCCATTGAGTTAAATTACACCCCAGGTCTCAATCAACACAGAGAAGTCGGAACCCCCAGACGCTCTCATCTAGTGTCACATTTCTCCTCCACTCTGTTTTTCCCTTCTTTTTCTGTCTTTCGCTTTTTCTCTTTCTTCTCTGTCCATCTCTCGGCCTCACTCACTCGCTCACTCTCCCCCCCTCTCTCTCTCTCTCCCTCTTTCTCCACCCCTCCGCTCTCTCTCCACCCCTGCGCTCTCTCTCTCTCCCTCTCTCCACGCCTCCACTCTCTCTCCACCCCTCCACTCTCTCTCCACCCCTCCACCCCTCCACTCTCTCTCCACCCCTCCACTCTCTCTCCACCCCTCCACTCTCTCTCCACCCCTCCACTCTCTCTCCACCCCTCCACTCTCAGGCCAGCAGCAGCCTTCCTAAGGACCATCATCATGTTAAGAGTAATTCTGGTCTGAGCACGGGCCCTCACTGACTGACTGATGGCTGAAATCCTTTCTGGTCACTGGGAAATGACCCCCACTCTGACACACACAATTGTCAAGCACACAGAGTCATACGACATACGACAGGGTTTTGATCTTGCTTGGTCTACTAAAAGGTTCCTTATGGAAACTTTTTTAAATGTTTTGCAACAGAAACCTACAATTAGCATTTCTTATTGCACAAGTTCAGGTAGTCCTTCCCTGTTTTAATCAAAAAAATATATTTTTTATGTTTGGCAACAAATGAACACAAAGCACCCAGGGCTCTTGCTCTGTCTCAGAGAACCCAACCAGATTTTTTATTTTTTATTTATTTTACCTTTATTTAACCAGGTAGGCTAGCTGAGAACAAGTTCTCATTTACAACTGCGACCTGGCCAAGATAAAGCAAAGCGACACAAACAACAACACAAAGTTACACATGGGATAAACAAACGTACAGTCAATGACACAATAGAAAAAAAAGAAAGTCTATATACAGTGTGTGCAAATGGCGTGAGGAGGTAAGGCAATAAATAGGCCATAGTAGCGAAGTAATTACAATTTAGCAAATTAACACTGGAGTGATAGATGAGCAGATGATGATGTTCAAGTAGAGATACTGGTGTGCAAAAGAGCAGAAAATTAAATAAAAACAATATGGGGATGAGGTAGGTATATTGGGTGGGCTATTTACAGATGGACTATTTACAGTTGCAGCGATCGGTTAGCTGCTCAGATAGCTGATGTTAAAGTTAGAGAGGGAAATATAAGTCTCCAGCTTCAGCGATTTTTGCAATTCGTTCCAGTCACTGGCAGCAGAGAACTAGAAGGCGGCCAAAGGAGGTGTTGGCTTTGGGGATGACCAGTGAAATATACCTGCTGGAGCGCGTGCTACGGGTGGGTGTTGTTATCGTGACCAGTGAGCTGAGATAAGGCAGAGCTTTACCTAGCATAGACGTATAGATGACCTGGAGCCAGGGGGTCTGGCGACGAATATGTAGCGAAGGCCGGCCAACGAGAGCATACAGGTCGCAGTGGTGTGTGGTATAAGGGCCTTTAGGAAACAAAACGGATGGCACTGTGATAGACTGCGTCCAGTTTGCTGAGTAGAGTATTGGAAGCTATTTTGTAGATGACATCACCGACGTCAAGGATCAGTAGGATAGTCAGTTTTATGAGGGTATGTTTGGCAGCGTGAGTGAAGGAGGCTTTGTTGCGAAATAGAAAGCCGATTCTAGATCTGTATGTGACAGAGAAAGTGTCCAAGAGAGCAGGAGAGGACAAGGGAAGTACACCAACATTTGCCACAGCACATACTGTACCTCAAAGGCAGGAAGTGTTAAAAAATGAGTTATGTTAACCCCCGCTGATGAAAAGGTCCCTGCCTAGTGTCCAAGTTCAACTACAACTACACATGAAACCATTCTACTCATAAACTCCCCTCTCTCTCCCTCTGCCCCCCTTTCCATAAACCCAGAACTCCCTCCACTCTGGCACCCCCTACTCAACCGTGCATACGCACGCGCACACACGAACGCACACACGAACGCACACACGATGGAAATACCTTCCAGCACAGTTATTATTTCCTTTACGACAGGAGGGGGCACCGCACATGCCTCCATGCCTAGGTCCTTTCTCTTGGGGCGCTAAATCACCCGCTCTTGGGGCCTTGCGACGGGCCTCTGTGGCCAGGTGAGGATTGAGGTCCCCTCCTGCGTGTGTTTTTCACCTCTGCTCTTTACTTTGCTTTAAAAAGGCAGTAACTTGCAGAACCTGTCAGGGAGCAGGCAGTGGAGATAGGACCCTTACTATAGCTCCCTTCTCCCCAGGAGAGGCAGGGGTCGGGCGGGGCAGTTGGGGAGAAGAGGCTTGGGTTGTATTCATCTGACAAGTCTTCCTATTAACATTAGTTAGTGTGTTAGTTATCAGCCAAGTCTTCCTATTAACATTAGTTAGTGTGTTAGTTATCAGCCTTCCTATTAACATTAGTTAGTGTGTTAGTTATCAGCCTTCCTATTAACATTAGTTAGTGTGTTAGTTATCAGCCTTCCTATTAACATTAGTTAGTGTGTTAGTTATTAGGGAAGAAAATAGCTAAACATTTTGTAATGGAAAACTAAAACAAGGGTTTCTTACTGGACAAGTCCAGGTAGTCCCTGCCTGTTTCAGCCCATTTGGTGCCTAATGAAAATTATCCTGGACGTGTGCAGGGCTTGGGGTCAGAGGTCACTGGGGTTTTCTGCATGCGGGGGCCTGATGGATGCCGTCCTACACTAAACAGTTATGTACCCTGCCTCCAGCGCCTCGTTAAGGCCTAACTAATGACACATCCAATGTTCCCTTCTGTTTTCTGTTTGAGAGAGAAAGAAAAAAATAGGCAACTTGCCAGATAACTAACACACTAACTAATGTTAATAGGAAGACTTGGCTGATAACTAACACACTAACTAATGTTAATAGGAAGGCTTGGCTGCTCAGTGAGGATCACACACCCTTGCATTAATTCATGTCAACACGATCAAACTATTACAACACTAAAACAATTAGACAAACTGTCTGTTACAGTACATCAGTGATCTCAGACTCATCCCTCCTTCTCAATCCCTGAGTTGTGTTCATTTCCACTTTAGAACCCAAGGGAAAGTTGAGGTTGAGGTTTTATGGAGAACTCTGTATCCAGTATAAAAAGTGGGACACAGTCAGTCAGAGTATAAGATCTACACCCGGGTTAATGAGTGTCACCCCTGTTGACTCGTTGACGGAATGTTCCGCTCAAAAACAGATGCTGATTAATGTCGGGTAGCGCCAATCAGGCAAACAGGGGGATATGGTGTACCGTTGGCGGCATCTACTGGTGAGACGCGGCTACTACAGTTACTACAGTATTCCATCCCAGGTTGACAAATTAGGCCCTCATCTATGGATTTCACATGACTGGGCAGGGGCGCAGCTATGGGTGGGCCTGTGAGGGCATAGGCCTACCCTCTTGGGAGCAATAATGCTAATTACATGTCCATAGGGGCACGGACAACAACCTTAGGGGTTTTTAATTATGTTTACATACTGTTTTACCCACTTCATATGTGTTCTAGTCAAGGCTCATCCTAAATAACTACTGCTGTACATATATTTTCTATTCATATACTGTCCATAATGTCAATACACACCATTATATACACATATTGTATATTTATAATGCGGACTCTGACATTGCTCGTTCTGATATTTCTTAATTTCTTTTCATTTAGGGGATTTGTGTGTATTGTTTTGTATTTTTCGGTATTACTGCAATGTTTGAGCTAGGAACATAAGCATCTCACTGCACCTGCGATAAAATCAGCAAAATATACAGTATGTAAATGAGCAATAACATGTCATTTAACTTGTAGATCAGTGATTCTGCACAGTACAACCGCAATGTACTAGATGTCAAACACACATTATGTGAACCTCTACTGCTATTGTTTGCCACTAGAGAGTTGGGAAGTATTAAGACACAACACATAAGATAGAGAGGTTGCTATGTGACAAACCTTTATCGTAGGATCCCATTGAAAAGTAGATCACAATATGTGGACATGCACTTTCTGCCATCTTTTCTATCCAGCCCCTGTCTTTCAAAGATAATTCATAAAAATCCAAATAACTTCACAGATCTTCATTGTAAAGAGTTTAAACACCGTTTCCCATGCTTGTTCAATGAACCATAAACAATTATTGAACATGCACCTGTGGAACGGTCATTAAGACACTAACAGCTTACAGACGGTAGGCAATTAAGGTCACAGTTATGAAAACTTAGGACACTAAAGAGGTCTTTATACTGACTCTGAAATACACCAAACGAAAGATGCCCAGGGTCCCTGCTCATCTGCGTGAACGTGCCTTAGGCATGTTGCCAGGAGGCATGAGGACTGCAGATGTGGCCAGGGCAATAAATTGCAATGTCCGTACTGTGAGACGCCTAAGACAGCGCTACAGGGAGACAGGACGGACAGCTGATCGTCCTCACAGTGGCAGACCACGTGTAACAACACCTGCACAGGATCGGTACATCCGAACATCACACCTGCGGGACAGGTACAGGATGGCAACAACAACTGCCCGAGCTACACCAGGAACGCACAATCCCTCCATCAGTGCTCAGACTGTCCGCAATAGGCTGAGAGAGGCTGGACTGAGGGCTTGTAGGCCTGTTGTAAAGCAGGTCATCACCGGCAACAATGTCGCTTATGGGCACAAACCCACCATTGCTGGACCAGACAGGACTGGCAAAAAGTGCTCTTCACTGACGAGTCGCAGTTTTGTCTCACCAGGGGTGATGGTCGGATTCGCGTTTATCGTTAAAGGAATGAGCGTTACACCAAGGCCTGTACTCTGGAGCGGGATCGATTTGGAGGTGGAGGGTCCGTCATGGTCTGGGGCGGTGTCACAGCATCATCGGACTGAGCTTGTTGTCATTGCAGGCAATCTCAACGCTGTGCATTACAAGGAAGACATCCTCCTCCCTCATGTGGCACCCTGCCTGCAGGCTCATCCTGACATGACCCTCCAGCATGACAATGCCACCAGCCATACTGCTCGTTCTGTGTGTGATTTCCTGCAAGACAGGAATGTCAGTGTTCTGCCATGGCCAGCGAAGAGCCTGGATCTCAATCCCATTGAGCACGTCTGGGACCTGTTGGATCGGAGGGTGAGGGCTAGGGCCATTCCCCCCACAAATGTCAGAGAACTTGCAGGTGCTTGGTGGAAGAGTGGGGTAACATCTCACAGCAATAACTTGCAAATCTGGTGCAGTCCATGAGAAGGAGATGCACTGCAGTACTTAATGCAGCTGGTGGCCACACCAGATACTGACTGTTACTTTTGATTTTGACCCCCCCCTTTGTTCAGGGACACATTATTCCATTTCTGTTAGTCACATGTCTGTGGAACTTGTTCAGTTTATGTCTCAGTTGTTGAATCTTGTTATGTTCATACAAATATTTACACATGTTAAGTTTGCTGAAAATAAACGCAGTTGACAGTGAGAGGACGTTTCTTTTTTTGCTGAGTTTATATTTAGATGTACTGTACATGATAATAATAGTTCCTGTCTGGTCTCAGTATGTACTGTAGGACTGACTCACCTTGCAGGAGGAAGCCAGCAGGGAGCCGTCCTGTTTCCAGCTAAGACTCTGCAGCTGATCACCGTGCGGCTCCAGAACTGCAGACAAACACAGGTCAGAGGTCAAGAGACTGGTCAGCTCAGCCAGCAGGTTATCACAGGGGAGGTCAAGGAAAGGTCACAGAGGTCAACAGCACAGGTTAACACAAGACCGGGAACAACAAAGTACATAAAGAACAGATTCAGGATGAAGAGACAGAAAGAAAAGAAAGCACAGGTAGAAACACAGGACAGGTGAGGCCCACAGGACAGGTGGGGGCCAAGACACGGGACAGGTGGAGGCCAAGACACGGGACAGGTGGGGGCCAAGACACAGGACAGGTGGGGGCCAAGACACGGGACAGGTGGGGGCCAAGACACGGGACAGGTGGGAGCCAAGACACGGGACAGGTGGGGGCCAAGACACAGGACAGGTGGGGGCCAAGACACAGGACAGGTGGGGGCCAAGACACGGGACAGGTGGGGGCCAAGACACGGGACAGGTGGGGGCCAAGACACGGGACAGGTGGGGGCCAAGACACGGGACAGGTGGGGGCCAAGACACGGGACAGGTGGGGGCCAAGACACGGGACAGGTAGGGGCCAAGACACAAGACACAGAGGGAAACACAGGATGAAACAGTACAGAAAAGAAAGCACAGGTAGAAACACAGGACAGGTGAGGCCCACAAGACAGGTGGGGGCCAAGACACGGGACAGGTGGGGGCCAAGACACGGGACAGGTGGAGGCCAAGACACGGGACAGGTGGGGGCCAAGACACGGGACAGGTGGGGGGCAAGACACAGGACAGGTGGGGGCCAAGACACAGGACAGGTGGGGGCCAAGACACGGGACAGGTGGGGGCCAAGACACGGGACAGGTGGGGGCCAAGACACGGGACAGGTGGGGGCCAAGACACGGGACACGGGACTCCAAAGCAGACCAAGTTGACCCAGTTAAGACCACCTGGATCAATGGCACACAGAACATAATGAGGTTATGGTGCTATGGCTGGTTGGACACAGCATAGCACGTATGGGTTATGATGACACGACAGTAGATGGCATAGATGACAACAGCATTTGTTAAATGGTGAAGAAAGTCGTCACACGGGACACAGTCCCCCAGTGTTGAGGTTCACCCTCTAGGCCTCCCGAGTGGCGCAGTGGTCTAAGGCACTGCATCGCAGTACTAGCTGTGCCACTAGAGATCTTGGTTAGAGTCCAGGCTCTGCCTCCCGTTCGCCTGGGAGACACATGGGGCGGCTTTGTCCGGGTTAGGGGAGGGTTTGGCCGGCAGGGATGTTCTTGTCCCATCGCGCACTAGCGACTCCTGTGGCGGGCCTGGCGCAATGCACGCTGACACAGTCACCTGGTGTACAGTGTTTCCTCCAACACATTGGTGCGGCTGGCTTCGAGGTTAAGCGGGCATTGTGTCAAGAAGCAGTGCGGCTTGGTTGGGTTATGTTTCGGAGGACGCACGGCTCTCGACCTTCGCCTCTCCCGAGTCCGTACGGGAGTTTCAGCGATGAGACAAGACTGTAACTACCAATTGGATACCACGAAATTGGAGAGAAAAATGGGGTAAAAAATAAATAAAAAGATTCCCCCTGATGAACCTAGACAGCAGGGTCAGGGGTCAGAGAGGGGTGGTTAAGGAGTAATGGAAGGGCAGGGCACAGCCTGTGGGGGCAGCAGTGAGCAGCATCAGCCATCATGGTGGAGCCTGTCTGTCAGTGGAAGGCCAGTGGATAAGCAAACTGAGCCATGCCACCCAGACCAGACAGCCACGGAGACTGAGAAGAGGCAGACATTACCTCAACCTCTCTCCAGTAGCAGAGACAGCATAGAAGGCCTGTCTGTCAGTGAGACGGAGTCACCCTGAGGAAACCAAAGGCTACGAAGACAAAACCGCCTCGCAAGAGCCCAACATAGAGACGTGATACACCAATAACACAGAGACGTGTATAACACATTACTGTGACACAGAGCAGAAGGAAACTAAATCAATGTGAAAGGATCAAACTGACTGACAGATTGTGTGTATGGTCTGTTTGCTGGTATATTTGTGTGAAGAAGTGTGTTTGTACTGTATGGATCCATGTGAGTGAGTGATGAGTGTTTGTGTGCGTTCCTTCAATCCTTTGTGAGTGTCTAAGAGAGTGTGTGTTCATGCATTCACCATTCTTTCATGCCTGCACATAGTGTATAGCTCCTCTCCTCCAGTGTATCCTACCTGCTAGCGCTGATTGTTGGCGGCTGGTGTCCCAGAGCTGGACTGTCTTGGTGGAGCCCACAGCCAGCAGGCCAGAGGAGGTGGGGTGGAAGGCGACCAGCTCCAGACGACCCTCTCCGGGACACAGGGTCACCTCCGCCCCCCCAGGCTGCTCCTGTTCTGGTTCACACACACGCCACAGCTTCACCTGCATGGACACACACCAGGCCAAGAAAGCATGTTTTTAGTGACCTTGTTGTCCTGAGTAAAAGAGACACACACACAAACACACACAAACAAGAGTGTCAGGTGAATGGGCTCTCAATCAAACATGAAGACAGTGACATACACAATAATTACAAAAGTATGTGGACACCCCTTCAAATTCATGGATTTGGCTATTTCAGCCACACCCACTGCTGACAGGTGTATAAAATCAAGCATACACCCATGCAATCTGAATAGACAAACATTGGCAGTAGAATGGCCTTACTCAAGAGCATCGTCATAGGATGCCACCTTCCCAATAAGTCAGTTCGTCAAATTTCTGCCTTTCTAGAGCAGCCCCAATCAACTGTAAGTGCTGCTATTATGAAGTGGAAACGTCGAGGAGCAACAACGGCTCAGCCGCGAAGTGGTTGGCCACACAAGCTCACAGAACGGGACTGTGGCGTGCTAAAGTGCGTAAAATCGTCTGTTCACGGTTGCAACACTCACTACCCGAGTTCCAAACTGCCTCGAAACAACGTCAGCACAAGAACTGTTCATCGGGAGCTTCATGAACTGGGTTTCCATGGCCGAGCAGCCGCACACAAGCCTAAGATCACCATGCGTAATGCTAAGCGTCGGCTGGAGTGGTGTAAAGCCCGCCGCCATTGGACTCTGGAGCAGTGGAAACATGTTCTCTTGAGTGATGCTTCTGGCAGTCCGACCGACAAATCTGGGTTTGAGAACGCTCCCTGCCCGACTGCATAGTGCCCACTGTAAAGTCTGGTGGAGGAGGAATAATGGTCTGGGGCTGTTTTTCATGGTTCGGGCCCCTTAGTTCCAGTGAAGGGAAATCTTAGCTACAGCATTGAGGAAGGCCCTTTCCTGTTTCAGCATGACAATGCCCTGGTGCACAAACCGAGATCCATACAGAAATGGTTTGTCGAGATTGGTGTGGAAGAACTTCACTGGCCTACACAGAGCCATGACCTCAACCCCATTGAACACCTTAGGGATGAATGGGAACGCCGACTGCGAGTCTGGTCTAATCGCCCAACATCAGTGCCCGACCTCACTAATGCTCTTGTGGCTGAATGGAAGCAAGTGTATGTTACACATGCATATAAATACAGTATTATACACATGTAAATGTAACATATGCATATGTCTATCTTATGTTAGAGAGAAGGTTTTGAGGTTAGCATCTTGCTCAGTGTCAGTAGGTCATCGAAGGCAAAGACTTAAACTGATCCCTTCACCCCAGCTACACTCGCTGAACGTTCAAACCCCAGCTACACTCGCTGAACGCTCAAACCCCAGCTACACTCACTGAACGCTCAAACCCCAGCTACACTCACTGAACGCTCAAACCCCAGCTACACTCACTGAACGTTCAAACCCCAGCTACACTCTCTGAACGCTCAAACCCCAGCTACACTCGCTGAACGTTCAAACCCCAGCTACACTCGCTGAACGCTCAAACCCCAGCTACACTCGCTGAACAAGCTACACTCGCTGAATGCTAAAACCCCAGCTACACTCGCTGAACAAGCTACACTCGCTGAATGTTCAGCGAGTGTAGCTTGTTCAGCGAGTGTAGCTGGGGTTTTAGCATTCAGCGAGTGTAGCTTGTTCAGCGAGTGTAGCTGGGGTTTGAGCGTTCAGCGAGTGTAACCCCAGCTACACTCGCTCAAACCCCAGCTACACTCGCTGAACGCTCAAACCCCAGCTACACTCGCTGAACAAGCTACACTCGCTGAACGCTCAAACCCCAGCTACACTCGCTGAACGCTCAAACCCCAGCTACACTCGCTGAACGCTCAAACCCCAGCTACACTCGCTGAACGCTCAAACCCCAGCTACACTCGCTGAACGCTCAAACCCCAGCTACACTCGCTGAACGCTCAAACCCCAGCTACACTCGCTGAACGCTCAAACCCCAGCTACACTCGCTGAACGCTCAAACCCCAGCTACACTCGCTGAACGCTCAAACCCCAGCTACACTCGCTGAACGCTCAAACTCCAGCTACACTCGCTGAACGCTCAAACTCCAGCTACACTCGCTGAACGCTCAAACTCCAGCTACACTCGCTGAACGCTCAAACTCCAGCTACACTCGCTGAACGCTCAAACCCCAGCTACACTCGCTGAACGCTCAAACCCCAGCTACACTCGCTGAACGCTCAAACCCCAGCTACACTCTCTGAACGCTCAAACCCCAGCTACACTCTCTGAACGCTCAAACCCCAGCTACACTCGCTGAACATTGAAAGGCAGAGTATAGATATGCCATTAGGACTACTGACACCTGGACCATGTTCTCCCTACTAGGACTACTGACACCTGGACCATGTTCTCCCTACTAGGACTACTGACACCTGGACCATGTTCTCCCTACTAGGACTACCGACACCTGGACCATGTTCTCCCTACTAGGACTACTGACACCTGGACCATGTTCTACCTACTAGGACTACGGACACCTGGACCATGTTCTACCTACTAGGACTACTGACACCTGGACCATGTTCTACCTACTAGGACTACTGACACCTGGACCATGTTCTCCCTACTAGGACTACTGACAACTGGACCATGTTCTACCTACCAGGACTACCGACACCTGGACCATGTTATCCCTACTAGGACTACTGACACCTGGACCATGTTCTCCCTACTAGGACTACTGACACCTGGACCATGTTCTCCCTACTAGGACTACTGACACCTGGACCATGTTCTCCCTACTAGGACTACTGACACCTGGACCATGTTCTCCCTACTAAGACTACTGACACCTGGACCATGTTTGTGTGTGTGTGTGTACATGTGTTTTTGTGGATGTGGACGTCTGTGTGTGTGTGTGTGTGTGTGTACATGTGTGTGTGGACGTTTTTGTGGGTGTGGACGTCTGTGTGTGTTACTCAGCACTTGGCAGCAGATGAAACTGGGAATATAAAGTATCCTAGCTGAGCTCAGGGCTCCTCTACATATGCTGGGTACTTTACTGTGCACTGAGGCTTCGGCTCAGTGTGGCTGTACATGTGTTTACTCAGCCCTCTGAGGCAGACCCTGCTGCTGAGTCTGCATACACACTCACACATGGACTCTGAGTGACTTCAAAGGTTTCTTTCCACATAATAACAGTCAATGCAATTCATTTTTTCATCCAGATGTGTCATAGCCCTCGTTCCCGGCCTAAAAATACAAACAACTGTTCATGAGTATGTGCATGTACCATGAAAAAATACAACAACCAGTCTGCAAGAGAGTGTATGACCATAACAAAATCCTCTTTCCTTCCTTCCTCTCTTAAAGCTATCACTCATCTTATAGTTAGGTGAAAGGTCAAGAGGAAGGAAGGAATGAAGGACGTTTAAAAAAAATTAAGACAGGACCATAGAGGAATGAGGACAGGGAGACAGGAGGGCCTTGGAGGAATGAGGACAGGGCCTTAGAGGAATGAGAACAGAGAGACAGGAGGGCCTCACCGTTTCATCTGCAGAACAGGTAGCCAGGAGATTATCATCAAACGGAGAGAAGTCCAAATCAGTTATCAGATCTGAGAGAGACAGACAAATCAGTTATCAGATGAGAGAGACAGACAAATCAGTTATCAGATGAGAGAGAGAGAGAGAGAGAGAGAGAGAGAGAGAGAGAGGAAGACAAATCAGTTATCAGATCTGAGAGAGAGAGACAGAGGAGGACAAACAAGATATTTAGGTCACAAGTTTAAGGGTTTATTTGAGAACAATGGCATTTGCATTCCTCTTGTGATCACTTGGGAACAAGGAGTATTATTCGTAAGTTAAAGGTCCAATGCAGCAGTTTTTGTCACAATATCAAATCATTTCTGGGGAACAATTAAGTACCTTACTGTGATTGGTTTCAATTAAAATGGTCAAAAAGAAACAACAAAAGAGAGGTTTGGAACCCTCTTTCTTATTGGTAAATTAACAAACTTCCCGCCTGATAATGTCACCAGGCAGGCCAAAACTCCAGGTTGAAAAAGGTTGAAACATCTTAACCCTGGTCTCTCACGTTAGAAACCACTTTAGACCAAGAGGAAATTCCCTTTGGGGACACTGATTTTTGAAGTCGCAGGCAGGGCTAGCTCATCACGAGACCATGAGCAACCATGTACCTGACCCATGTTCACTACACCTAGTTCCAGATCTGGTTGTACTGTCTAGCTAACTCCTTTGTTCGGTAGTCGTGACAATGACCATAGCAGTTGGCAAGACAGAGAAACAGTACAATCCCAGATAAATTATTGTGCTATGTAAAACGTACTCATGGTAAGAATATGAAATATTAAAGATGCATGATGCAGAAATTGTCCTCCATTTCCTGGTTGCTAAAATTCTAATAGTTCACTTAATTGCAGTTTATGTGACAAAACAAACAAGTGTAGTGTACAGAGTCATTGTACCATCTAAACCGCTGTGAAACATATTTTACATAACTAAAAATATTGTATTTTCAGCTGTTTGAAGCAAAAGACGAAAACAAAACTTAACGGGAAGCATAGAAATAGCGCACATAGAACAGATCTACTTCTTATATTTCCTTTAAATGCGAATGACAGATCTATGACACACATTTCTATATGAATTTGTTTATTGTTTAGGTCGCCCAAAATGTTACATATTGCAGCTTTAAGAAATGTAAAACAACAGAGAGAGAAATTAGAGAGTTGTGATGAGTGGATAGTGTCTGGCACATGTGAAGGAGGGATTTTTCAATGACGGCCTACCCCGGCCAAACCCTCCACTACCCCGGCCAAACCCTCCACTAACCCGGCCAAACCCTCCACTAGCCTGGACGACGCTGGGCAAATTGTGCGCCGCCTTATCCCGCTCCCCATCCCGGCAGGTTGTGATACAGCCCGGGATCGAACCAGGGTCTATAGTGATGCCTCTAGCACTGAGAGGCAGAGCCTTACACCGCTGCGCCAATCAGGAGAAATGAATGAAAAGTGGATGAAAAGTGGATAGAGGGATCTTACCAGAATGACATGGGATCACAGTCACTGTCCACCTGCCATCAGACCCTGGTTCCACAGAGGTGAGGCCAAGCATTCCTCCACCTGGTGACAATTAAGACACACACACAAGAGACAGACAGTGTGATCTATACAGTCTCTCTTTCATACTGATATGGCCTGCTCAAACAAAACAGATGGAGATATCTGCTCTGTGATGGCAATACCTGCTCACACACGCTTCAACAGACATGTAAACTTACCAGAGACAGACAGGTAAATATACCAGAGAAACAGACAGGTAAATACACCAGAGAAACAGACAGGTAAATATACCAGAGAGACAGACAGGTAAATATACCAGAGACAGACAGCATGACTCCTCATAACAGAGACCAGACAGAATATTCTTAGTTGAGCTCCAACCGCATACCACTGTTGCCTGAATCACACTGTAGTGCCAAAAGGATACTACATCCACCATAGCTGCTGGAATCATGCAGGAACTGACATTTTGAAAAGAAAGCACAGTATGGTTCTGGTCGGCCCTATAGTTGTCCTGACTCAGTCTTAACCTTACCGGCCTGGTCAGTGTTGAAGGCCACAAGCCTGGTGCTGGATTTGATGTGGTTTCCCTGAGAGGTGAAGGATCCTGCCCGGACATTACTGATCCAGCCCTGGACACAGGGGAAATTCACAGTGCATTAGGGGTAGGTGTGGTGGGACACTGGAGCTATCATTAGGAAGATGACTTAAGGAACTGGCCATCAGATAAAACAAAGGTGATCGCTGTGGCCTAAAAGATGACACTCTCTAACGGTCATTATGAGTAGGCTATTTCTGACCTATGCTAATATAATCGAGTAGGGACGAACAGAATTGTTGTTATACTTGACAAGAAAACCATTAGAATGTTTCAGTTATTGTCTGTTCACTTAAATGCAAGTCTATCCAACTGAGTGGGATCCTAAGCATTCCCTTGACAAGTCCACACAAGAGAATAGCAGCTCACACTCTTTTAGATACACACTGCTGAAGTGCAATGCCGTTCATTGTCATCCCAAAATAAACTGTGGATAACTTAAATGCAGAGGCAGAGCACACACACACACTGTTTCTCCAAACTTCCAAGATTCAGACTAACTGTCAAAATAAGGAAGATTCAGACTAACTGTCATAATAAGGAAGATTCAGACTAACTGTCAAAATAAGGAAGATTCAGACTAACTGTCATAATAAGGAAGATTCAGACTAACTGTCAAAATAAGGAAGATTCAGACTAACTGTCATAATAAGGAAGAGGGTATCAAAGGGCATGTTGTTACACACACACACACACCCTCTGCCGTCCATGTTGAATCAGCAGAATGTTAAGGAAGTGGGAGCCTCCTTTCACAACACTAACAACAGGGCAGAGGCAGGAGCGCTGTGTGTTTGAAAACACTGCTGCCAAAACCGTTATGGGCTAACCATGTCAGACAATAGGCCTGAACACTGTCGCTGGCTCCGGCAGGGAAGGTACAGAGAGCACTTAGCAGCCCAGACAGTGTCTGACAGCCCAGCAAAACAGCTAGTTTCTCTCTCTCAGGAAACACATATTACTGCTCCACAGGCAGCCAGGCATAAAGAGAACAAGGTGCCCATTCTCACTCACTCACTCCTTGGAGTTCTCCCTCCCGCCATCCCTCCCTCGCTCGCTCGCGCCTAACATTTGAGATGGTGCTTTGAGTGTTGCTTTTCTGAGGCAGTCCTCGTAACAGGATCAGAGATCCGCTCTGCAGATGGAACTCACTCACACTGAGACTGTGTGGAGGTTTGCTACATGGAGAATAAGCATCCAAGTAATGGTATGTTTCATAACCGATTTATAAGAGCACCCTTTTAAAGCTTTATTTTGTCCAGGGAGGGGTCACTCATGACTTAGGCCTATTATAAAAAGGGAACTTAACTCTCATCAATGCCAAACCAGTTGTGAACTTCAGCTATTACTCGACCGTGCAGCAGTGTACTGTGGTACACTGTAGGCCTAACCACTGTTGGTCATCATGCACATACAAATACAGCCCTTGGGTATTTCCTAAGGGCTGTATTGGTGGTAGACTATATCTGACAGCATGTACGAGGTGTCTGGCTGGCATCATGAGAAGACTTCAAGGCACAACTATGTTTTTATCACGGGGCTAAGCTACAGCAAGTCCAGAGATCAACTCGCATCATCAGGATCTACCAGGTTGTACAATGACATTCTCCACAATACTTAAATCATCCACTTAATATAAAGAATGTCAGACATTTCCACTGTCTCAGCCAGTCAACACAAGACAGCAGTGGGGGGGGGGGGGGGGGGTTACATAATCGCCCCCACAAGGAGTAGTGATGGCTGTCTGTGCAAATTGGTGCACAGCCCGAACGTGTGTAACGAGGCACTCCCAGGTATCTATCACCAGGACTGACGGCATGACACCACCACTGTGTATCTTACTCACAGCCTACAGTCATTGGTTGACAGAGAGAAGCTTTGTTAAATGGCGTAGGGATACGCACTGTATGTACAGTGCACTTTAGAACTCAAATCTGAGCACTGCTGCTACATTGTAGAATGATGACCGGTTACAATGAGAGGAGGAATTCCGATACATTCGAAACAATGTGGCTATTCAGTGATGATGGGCATCACATCCTATCAGTAGCATCTGACAATCCTGACCAATACGAACCGCTGTCAATTTCAAATGTGGAATTTGCATAGACTGCTGAAAGCTAGCTAGATAACAATAACCATATGGTTAACACTGTAACGTTAGCAGCCTTCGCGGTTTGCACTTGGTTTTCGTAGACTATTGTTTCTCTACCAACACACTCTTGCGATGCAGCAGCCTTCTGCACATATGCAGGAAGTTCAATTTCCTCCAAACATTTTCAGACGTTCCCCAAAACACAACTCCATTCCGTCTTCTTCACCGTTGCTAAGAACCAATGCTGGCGAGGCTTTCTTGCAACGCTCATTACTTACATCTTTCTTGCCGATCTTCGGGGTGGTGTTTTTGAATTTGGAGGTCTTGAAACGATTCATTCTAGTCACCTAAATTAACTTTCGTGCCTTCCGGGTATCTCTGTCTTGTTGATACTATCCGAAAAGAGCGAGCACTCAGAAGCACACTCCTTTTCAGATGACAGTTCTCGAGTTCAGCACTGTCACAACTCGCTGTACTGTGTGAGCGATTCTATCGACGATCGACTCAGACCCCTGTTTAGCTTCATCAATGATGATTGACCACGGTAAAATACCAAATGTTTCTGTTTTGAAACGTTTAATCGTAATTGCCGTGAGTAAGAAGCGGACTACATGGGAAACAAATGTTTAAATACTCTTCCACAGTTTCTCAAGTACAGATGTTTCAACAGAGTGAAAGTTAGTTTGCGCTCATCTTGAAACAAAAATACATTTATTGACAGTCAACTCTTCTGCGGGGACTGCGCATGTGGGGACTTGCCCATATGCAAGTAAAGTGGCGTCACGGACATGCGCAGTCCCCGCTGAGTAACAGCAGTAGAGTAATGATGGCGTCCTCAGCGGCTCGCTGCTCCACACGTTGGATAACAGTTGCCGTGTCCTCCGGTCACCGTCCTGCTTGTTGTGCTCTGGCCCCTTCTTCTAATGGAGGCTTAAGAAGTCTGTCGACTGTTGGAGCACAGAAAATCTGGTCAGGAAGCAATGCAATGCGTGGGGGCACGGGGAATGCGTTGACATTGAGAGGGCTGTCAGGTGGGTGCACAGAGACGGCCTAACTAACGTTAGCAAGCTAGGCTAGCTTGATGCTAGCGTTTCTCATAGTTTCCATTCACATTTTTGGACACAACTGACAGTCTGCAACAAAAAATTTGACACCATGGTAACATTCCTAACGATACAACTGAAAGACAGACTAACCTTAGCTCCTATAGCTAGCTAGTAGTTAGCTTGTACGCATTCAAATTGCTGGGGGTGTTGTGTACTGTAGCTAGCCTGCAGCTCCATAGCCATTGCATGGAAAGTCATGTCAGGTCACAGCACTGATGATCTTGAACGGACTGTCAGGAATAGCTACTGAACTGTACAGTCAAACACTGCGTTGAACTAGCAGTCTCTGCATGATCCCTGATTAGCTAGCTATATATGCCAACTGGCGTTTGCTAGAAACTTATTGGCCCAAGAGTTGATCATCACAGACAGCAGCTAACTTTATGTATTTGATTGAGTCCTCAGATATATCGATAGAGCCCTGCTTAGTGTTATAGATGAATTGTGAGTGTACAGGCCTGTAGCTACCTTGAAAATAGATAACTACAGAAGGACAACAATAATAATCCACAGTCATGTTGCCAGGTGTAATCTACTCACATGCCCTTTCTTGGTAGTTCCAGGTGTTAAATCTCCCCATGTCATCTGCACACTGTCCTTCCACACAAGTGCCCCAGCATCCAACAAACAGGACTTCTACACGGTGTTGGAGGTACCACGCACTGCCACCCAGAAAGAGATCAAGAAAGCGTATTACCAGGTGTGTGTGTGTGATCACTTTCTGTGTAGTGTTGACTTGCTGTATTGATCCTTAGCTGTCACCACAGTTGTTGAAAGATAATGTTTGTTGTTGTCCCTCTTCAGATGGCTAAGAAGTATCACCCTGACACCAACAAGGAAGACCCTAAGGCCAAGGAGAAATTTGCTCAGCTGGCTGAGGCTTATGAGGTTTAGCTGACCTTCTTGAAAATGGGCTTCCCTTTTAAGAAACTAAAATTAGATTAAAGGGATAGCAATATTTCTGTGACTTGTGTAGCTGTTGTGGAATCACTAGTTCGTTACTTTCCTAACAGGTTTCTTGGTACTATTTGATGTCACTCTTGAAGAAAGTGTCTGTTAATCAAGTAAACGAAACATCAGAACCACTTGACTTTATGAAGGAACTGCCTGGTCTTATTGGAGGACTGTGCATCTTACTTCCTGCTTTGTCCTCCCCCAGGTGCTGAGTGACGAGGTGAAGAGGAAGCAGTATGACACGTATGGGGTGGCAGGGTTCGACGCCAGCCAGGCGGGTGGTGGTGGTGGACACCAGCAGTACTGGAGCGGACAGGCCAACAGCGTGGACCCAGAGGAACTGTTCCGCAAGATCTTTGGGGAGTTCTCCGGAAGCCGCGGCTTCGGCGACTTCAATGCCGTATTTGATCAGCCCCAGGAGGTATGTAGTTGGGATGCCATACTGCTTTTAGAACCAAGGGGTTTGGAGAAGGGGTTACGACTAGCCTAATCCCAGATCTGTTTGTGCTGTCTGTGCATGACAACCACCATATGAGTTGGCTATACAGCACAAACAGAAGTTTTGACTGCTCATTCAAGTCAATGTTCAGGGAGGTCATATTGAGTGAGCCCATGCCAGGAAGTAAAAGCAGGAAGCAATTACTTTTTTAGGAGTGTAAACTTTTTGTTAAAGACATCCAATATGAATCTCTTGTCTCTCCTTTCCTCCCAGTTTATCATGGAGCTGACGTTCACCCAAGCTGCCAAGGGGGTCAACAAAGAGATGGCGTTCAACACTGAGGCCAGCTGCCAGCGATGTGATGGCAAAGGGAGCGAGCCTGGCACCAAGGTTGTGCACTGCCACTACTGCAACGGCTCTGGCATGGTAGGTGACATGATGTGTGGCGTGAAGTGTTCTGGTCACATGTGCTTGTCTCACATGCTTGTGTGTTTTGCCTTGTACAGGAGACGGTGAACACTGGCCCCTTTGTGATGCGGTCGACATGCCGTCGGTGTAATGGGAAAGGCACTGTGATCTCCACCCCATGTAACTCCTGTCATGGGACCGGACAGACCAGACAGAAAAAGACAGTAATGGTCCCTGTCCCAGCAGGTGAGACACACCTACACACTGACTGTCACTCGCTCCTATACCTACCCAGTCTTATCTGGAATCTTTCAAAACAATACTTGATCTAAACGTAGTATGCATTTTCTAATGCGCACACACAGAGAGACCCAGGAGCAGCCTTCTCATCCTGAATCTCCTCCTTTTCTCATTAAGATTACTGATCCTTTTTTATTCAACCTTTATTTAACTAGGCAAGTCAGTTAAGAACAAATTCTTTATTTACAATGACGGCCTACCGGGGAACAGTGGGTTAACAAATCAAAGTTTATTTGTCACGTGAGCCGAATACAACAGGTGTAGTAGACCTTAGGGAAATGCTTACTTACAGGCTCTAACCAACAATGCAAAAAAGGTATTAGGTGAACAATGGATAAGTAAAGAAATAAAAACAGTGAAAAAATAACAGTAGCGAGGCTGTCAGACTGACAGATATTTACCTTGTCAGCTTGGGGATTCGATCTAGCAAACTTTCAGTTACTGGCCCAAAGCTCTTACCACTAGGCTACCTGCCACCCCATAATGCTCTTATTAACTGTTTTAAATGTTTATAAAACTCTAATGCTGGATGAAGCAGTTCCTGTGTTTGAAACGTCTATAAAACGTCAGTGGGTTTAATGTGAGCAGGTTTCGCGCGAGGGCTACTGATCTCGTCTTTGAGCGTCCCAGACGTCCTGATATTTTCAAACCTGTTTGATTTTATCGGCACAAAATCTGCAATGCTCTTCTAGTGTGTTAGGATTGTGAAAGTTGTGTAGGGCACACCCGGGTTAACTGGCTGTGTTGTCTCTTTGCAGGTGTTGAGGACGGTCAGACGGTCAGGATGCCTGTGGGGAAGAAGGAGGTGTTCATCACGTTCCGGGTCCAGAAGAGCCCAGTGTTCAGACGGGACGGAGCAGACATCCACTCTGACGTGCTGATCTCTGTGGCTCAGGCTGTACTGGGGGGCACGGCCCGGGCACAGGGCCTCTACGAGACAGTCAACCTCTCGGTGAGAGACACACGGACAGACCAACCTTTCTGTGACACCTACAAACATAAGAGTGATGGATCGATGGCTAGTAACTAACTGTGATTGGTGGATGCTCTTGTAGATCCCTGCTGGGGTCCAGACAGACCAGAGGATCCTCCTCTCTGGGAAGGGCATCGCACGGATCAGTGGCTATGGTTACGGAGATCACTACATCCACGTCAAAGTCCGAGTCCCCAAGTAAGCTACTCACACTACACCTTTATATACCATCTCTGTAGTAAGTTACTGCACAATACACCTTTATATACCATCTCTGTAGTAAGTTACTGCACAATACACCTTTAGATACCATCTCTGTAGTAAGTTACTGCACAATACACCTTTATATACCATCTCTGTAGTAAGTTACTGCACAATACACCTTTATATACCATCTCTGTAGTAAGTTACTGCACAATACACCTTTTATATACCATCTCTGTAGTAAGTTACTGCACAATACACCTTTATATACCATCTCTGTAGTAAGTTACTGCACAATACACCTTTATATACCATCTCTGTAGTACGTTACTGCACAATACACCTTTTATATACCATCTCTGTAGTAAGTTACTGCACAATACACCTTTATATACCATCTCTGTTGTAAGTTACTGCACAATACACCTTTAGATACCATCTCTGTAGTAAGTTACTGCACAATACACCTTTATATACCATCTCTGTTGTAAGTTACTGCACAATACACCTTTAGATACCATCTCTGTAGTAAGTTACTGCACAATACACCCTTAGATACCATCTCTGTTGTAAGTTACTGCACAATACACCTTTATATACCATCTCTGTAGTAAGTTACTGCACAATACACCTTTTATATACCATCTCTGTAGTAAGTTACTGCACAATACACCTTTATATACCATCTCTGTAGTAAGTTACTGCACAATACACCTTTATATACCATCTCTGTAGTAAGTTACTGCACAATACACCTTTTATATACCATCTCTGTAGTAAGTTACTGCACAATACACCTTTATATACCATCTCTGTAGTTAAGTTACTGCACAATACACCTTTAGATACCATCTCTGTAGTAAGTTACTGCACAATACACCTTTATATACCATCTCTGTTGTAAGTTACTGACAAATGTTAGATGCTCATTCCTCACGGTCTCCACTATTATGTGTGTGTGGGCAGGATCCTGACAGACAGACAGAAAGCTCTGCTCAAGAGCTACGCAGAGGATGAGACTGAAGTGGAGGGGACAGTCAATGGTGTCACAAGCACCACTGCAGGTAGTGGCACACACACACTCTTTCTGCGCTAGGTTCCTGCACACTTACCTGCTCCCCTTCATTTGGTTTACAATTAGTTGAGGTCCCAGCTCTGCTCATGAAAGCTGATAATGCTTTTATTCGTAAAATCTTGGCTCACGCAGAACATGTTTCTGACCAGGTGGGGGCAGCAGTGGTAAGCAGTCTGAGGCAGGGCAGGACAGGCAAGAGGAGGTAGGAGAGAGCAAGCAGGAGCAGGGCTTCTTCACCAAGTTAAAACAATTGTTTAGCTCCACCTGACAGTTACAAACCAGGTAGGACACTCTAGTCATGATGTCTTCACCTGACAGTCACAAACCAGGTAGGACACTCTAGTCATGATGTCTTCGCCTGACAGTCACAAACCAGGTAGGACACTAGTCATGATGTTGCCTTTACCACTTGTGCACATGCATATGTGGGATAAACTGTTTCTGGAACACACTGGTTTGTGGCACACCATTTGTCAGTCAACTGGTTTCTGGCTGTCTTCTGTATAAAGTTGCATGCATACATACACTATACATACATACAAAAGTATGTGGACTCCCCTTCAAATTAGTTGATTCGGCTATTTCAGACACATCCATCACTGACAGGTGTATAAAATCGAGCATACAGCCATGCAATCTTCATAGACAAACATTGGCAGTAGAATGGCCTTACTGAAGAGCTCAGGGATTTAACGTGGTACCGTCATAGGATACCACATTTCCAACAAGTCAGTTCATCAAATTTCTGCCCTGCTAGAGCTGCCCCGGCCAACTGTAAGTGCTGTTATTGTGAAGTGGAAACGTCTAGGAGCAACAACGGCTCAACCGCGAAGTGCTAGGCCACAGAAGCTCGTCTGTCCTCGGTTGCAACACTCACTACTGAGTTCCAAACTGCCTCTGGAAGCAACGTCAGCACAAGAACTGTTCATCGGGAGCTTCAGGAAATGGGTTTCCATGGCCGAGCAGACGCACACAAGCCTAAGATCACCATGCGCAATACAGAGGATTGGGTTTCCACTCTGGAGCAGTGGAAACGCGTTCTCTGGAGTGATGAATCACACTTCATCATCTGGCAGTCCAATGGACGAGTCTGGATTTGGAGGATGCCAGGAACAACGCTCCCTACCCGAATGCATAGTGCCAACTGTAAAGTCTAGTGGAGGAGGAATTATGGTCTGGGGCTGTTTTTCATGGTTCGGGCTAGGCCCCTTGGTTCCAGTGAAGGGAAATGTTAACGCTACCGTATACAATTACATTCTAGACCATTCTGTGCTTCCAACTTTGTGGCAACAGTTTGGGGAAGGCCCTTTCCTGTTTCAGCATGACAATGCCCCTATGCACAAAGCGAGGTCCATACAGAAATGCTTTGTTGAGATTGGTGTGGAAGAACTTGACTGGCCTGCATAGAGCCCTGACCTCAACTCCATCGAACACCTTTGGGATGAATTGGAAAGCTGACTGCGAGCCAGGCCTAATCGCCCAACAACATCAGTACCCGACCTCACTAATGCTCTTATGGCTGAAAGGAAGCAATTCCCTGCAGAAATGTTCCAAAGTCTAATGGAAAGCCTTCCCAGACGAGTGGAGGCTGTTATAGCAGCAAAGGTGAGACCAACTCCATATTAATGCCCGTGATTTTGGAATTAGGTTTTTTGACGAGCAGGAGTCCACGTACTTTTGGTCATGTAGTGTACATGCATACACACAATTGTTTAACCATAGAAATATAATTACTAGAAAAGACATCCTAATTCAAATCAATGTTTTGCTGTCATATGCTGGTTTTGAAAACACATGCAGTAATTCTGTTTTCTTTTTTTATACTGAAAGGTAAAAGGTCCACTGGGAACTGAGGCGAGTGTCCGAGGGTAGAGAGATGATGCCCTAAGAAGACAGCCACAAGGAGAGACCAGATATGGGGACAGGGGGTGGGGGAGTGTTGGAGGGATGATGTCTACTGTATCCTACTCTAGCACAGGACAAGACTGGTTACCCCAGATCTACCTTCACAGATCTCCTTTCATCCTTGATCAGTTCCCTAGCAGTGGAAGACAATGGACTGAAACAGACTCAAACACCAGACAAGACTGGTTACCCCAGATCTACCTTCACAGATCTCCTTTCATTCTTGATCAGTTCCCTAGCAGTGGAAGACAATGGACTGAAACACAATGTGGTCCTAACTCATTCCTGCTGCCTAAAACCCAAATCCAAGAGGAAATACGCTCTGGAAGTACCAGGAAGTGACTGCCCCTTAGGCTTGTAGTTTTTTGGATGGTGTTCAATGTGCAAAAATGTTGCGCAATGGTCTTCAAGTGCAAACATATCATAAAAGGCATCGGGTGGAAGTAAATTCATCCCCAAATGCAAATATAATTATACATCTTAAATGACCCCATGTTCAAAAGATAAGGGTACGTGATCCGGAAGTAAAGCGAACGTGGCGGCAACTTTAACAGGGTATTCCATAGATTTTCCAAATGTTCCTGTCCATCAGATTCCTAACCGTGTGATAGCAGCGCAGTCAAACAGTCACTCATAAAGTATGGTCTGTCTGCTGTCTGAGGAATGTACTGTTGCCAGTGATAGCCAAAAAACCCATGGATATACAAAACATTAGGGACACCTCCATAATATTGAGTTGCACCCCCTTTTTCCCTCAGAACATCTTCAATTCATCAGGGAATGGACTGCAATGTGTCATGCATTCCACAGGAATGCTGGCCCATGTTGACTCCAATGCTTCCCACAGTGGTGTCAAGTTGGCTAGATGTCCTTTGGGTGGTGGACCATTCTCGTTACACACAGGAACCTGTTGTGTGGAAAAACCCAGCAACACTGCATTTTTTGACACTCAAACTGGTGTGCCTGGTACATACTATCATACCCTGTTCAAAGGCACTTCAATCTTTTGTCTTGTCCATTCACCCTCTGAATGGTACACATACACAATCCATGTCTCAATTGTCTCGAGGCTTAAAAATCATTCTTTAACCTCTCCTACCCTTCATCTACACTGATTGTAGTGTCATTAATAAGGGATCATAGCTTTCATCTGGTCAGTCTTTCATGGAAAGAACAGTTATTCCTAATGTTTTGTACACTTAGTGTATAAAAATACTAAAGCATAAATCATTATTTTATTTAAAAGGCCTCTGCTGCAATAAGGAACTTTGTTTTGGTTGAGATCCTCCTGATTTTTTAAATGTGTAGTAAGTTTGTTCTGTAAAGTGAACTCTGCTTCGTCTGATCTCTATGCTTCCTATCTAGCTAGCCACTGCAACGAGTTGTACCAACCGAATAACAGCATTAGTACTGTCAAACAGCTACGGTGAGATAAAGAGGAAGTTGTCTGGCTGATATACTTTTCTGTTACATAAAAAAAAAAAGTATGTAATGTGTGTGGAGATGTATTTGGGTCTAATAACCCAGTCATCCAGGATAGGCATGACTCAACCAGTTGGATCAGATGTGGCTGGACATCTGCTCTGCTCCTCGTCAACCCCTTCTCTATTGATGAATCTGAGAATTCACTCAAAGCAGCACACTTTCATGTACCTCCATTCTGCCTCGTTATATTTGTAAATACACAGCTGTTGATATTGCAACCGTACCAATGTGTCATGTTAGAGAAATAAATAACATCTATAATTAAAGTGAAATCTAAATGGATTGTTAATGTCTTATTGCTGCCAGATGTGAACACAGAGTAGAAATACTAAACTACTGGAGAATGACCCTGGTCTAATACTTCAGATGTCTGTCCTTCAAGTAATAACAGAGCTGAATTGCAAGTGACATTACTAAGCACAGAACTGTTAGTAGTTGGATATGTGTATCTTAGGGACACAAGGAATGAAAGATGAAGTATTCAAACAGGGCAAATATCTCAACACATCAAATAACGACAAAAGTATACAGGAAATGCAATCATTTATTTTACTAGACAATGTATTCCTGTGATTTTCTTCTTTCACAAAATGAGACCAGTGACATTTGTAGTAAATCGTCAGTCACTGATAAAGCTTGAGTTAGATTGCAGTGTACTTACTGTACAAGACTAATGGGTTCGATAATAAGGTTACTGTTTGCTTTCTGTTACAGCAGACAAGGCAAGAAATAGTCACGCAACGTGTGCCTGTCAAGCACTCACTGAGATCCCTAGGCTTCCATTGCCAACAACACTCACACCGCAACACCTGAGATTATGGGTCGTGTTCATTAGGGCACACGTTTCAGAAGAGTTTAATTGGACAAGTCCAGTTAGTCCCTCCCTGTTTCAGTCTAGTGCCTAATGAACACAACCCAGGTCTGGTCATTCCAGAACTCCTTCAAAATGTTCTAAATACTGCAACAGTTCCATCCCCTAAAAAAACAAATACTAAAATGCATTTACATTGAACTAGAATATGACACGTCTTGCAATGTTTCTTATGTATATAATTTCATTAACCTGAGACCCAACACGTACATGACTAATGAGGCTCTGGACTGGTCTGGACAGCCATAATGACACCTGGGTCATGTTCATTAGGGCAAAATGTTTTACCACGGAAATCTAATATTTCTTATTGGACTAATCCAGACAATCCCCGTTTTGTTAATACCTCAGATGGAGGGCTACATAATACGTCATCTAACTCCTGCAAAGAATTCAAGGACTACCAAATACACCAGAGATGGAGAGAACCACAGACCTGAACACACAGCATAGAACCTGTTTATAATGAACTGTGATGTCAGCAACTTGACCTTTGGTATTCAGCATTCTGACCTTTAACAACTTCTCCATCTTCAAGCGAAAGCATAGAATACAACGCAAACTGCTGTCTTCAATGTTAAAACTACAAACAAATCAAGGAATGTAATGTTGATGTCAGTGTGAATCCTGAATAAGATCTGCTAAATACTGTATTGCCCTTATAATTCCTCAGATACAAACCTATGGTCACCTGCACAACACATTGTTCTCCTTCTCCACAACCAAACAACGATGGCTCAACCTCATCAGGTTGGTGCATAGCTTTCAAGTCTTAAATGTTATCCATTCAGACTGATGAGGTACCTTGTCTTCACCAATCTAACCTGTCCAACCCTATCTCCCAGACCATTACATTCGCTGCCTCTACCTGGTGTCCATAGGCCTAGAACAATACTGAAAATCAACTGTAAAAAAAAATCTACACGTTTCCAGGACGGATGTGTCCGTTTTCAGACACTCTGCTCCTCTCTAGACTGTCTGAGTGCAAAGCAAAGGACAAGGGACTGGACAGCACTAAATAAGTCCAACATTTCAATATAGCATAAAACAAAAACAAAAAAATACACTTCAGAAATGATTAATAGTAATATTGCTCGTCCATCCTAAAACAAGAACTAAAGTGTCCACCCTGTCACTCACTCACTGTCTGTGTGCTTTTCACAGGAGGATGGAATGTTCTGCCTGCATTCATTTGGAGAGAAGAGAAAAATAATACATTGTGATGTGTGACAACCGTTGGCAACCTTTTAAAGTCTAGACCTTTCTACAAAGTGTGCTCTTGCTGTCAGTTAGCCTGTGTTGTCCGTAACCGAATCTTGGGACTACTTCCAAGAGAGTATCACCCCCATAACCATTAATACAAACTTAAAAATATGTCGCTCAACCTACTCACGCAAAGAGATAGTAGTCTGCCCTGCAGAAATACTCCTACACTTTGCCAGATCTGCATATTAACATATGCATAGAACGTGTTACTTTGACTGTTTCTTGCTCAGCAGTGTTTGAGTTGGGCTGATGCTCACCGCTACGGAGTGCCAGCACCTCAAATGTTCTACTTGTTCAGTTCCACCACCTAAATAAAGAGTACCGGCACCTAATTCAGTCCACTTCAAGCAAAGGCTCACTGCTCTAATATTTTCAAGATTACATTTTGGTTTGATGGACTGATTGTGGGGCCACCAAGGGGACAGCAGAATATAGTCCTTCAAATCCCCATGGCAACCTAAAAGTGTCAAAATCCACAAAGGCTTTTTTGTCATAGCAGGCTAGCTGTTTTTTCCCTCCAACTCTACTGCATCACTCCATAATACAATTGTTTGGGATTATTAAAGAGACTTCAACCTGACAACAAATCACACTATAATCTAATCAAGTAAGATCAATTGTTATCTCATGTCAACTCAAGAAGAAATAAAACCTATAACAGGTTATAACAGGTAAAAAATGGCTCTAAACTGATTCTAAGAGCTACAAATATGACCAACCATACTGGGAGGATACAGGACGGAGGGAGAGTGAGAGGGAGGTAGTAGAGAGAGAAAATTAGAGAGGAGGAGGGGGGAAGGTTACAAGGTCTGGGTACGGATGGGTTCTCATCCAAACGTTCAGAAAACAATTCTTCTTGTATTCCCTCCCTGTTTTTCCCTCCTCCTTTCCTGCAGGACAGCCAACGACTGGATCACATGAAGTACCACGCAGCCAATCCGGCGAGGGCGGCGACCCAAGCGGCGAATAGGACCTGGCCTGTGGGGTGTCTGAGGACGGCCATGGCCAGCTGACCGACGTACGCCGAGCCCCCACTGGCCGCTGAGATAGACAGAGGACAAAGAACACGGTCAGCAAACCTCCCACATTACCATGTGAAACACTCTTATACCATTTTTAACACCACTAAGCCAGGCCAAGCAGTACTGCACTGCACTGTAGTTGCTGGAGCCATGCTGGAAAAGGACAATGTGAAAAGCAAATATCCAAGCCAGCCAGACAGTGTGGTAAGGGTATTGTGGTTCTAAATGCCCACGTATTGCTAACATGGCACAACAACTCTTTCTTTCAGGTGGTTTTCTGGATCAAATCACTTTGTTTCCAGACAGAGCCTACAGGAGTTGTGTGTCAGCGTACCCATTTGTGCAGCGTAGTAGGGGCATTTGTTGATGTCTCCTCCGGTCCCATGGGCCCCATGAACAGGCATGCCCGCGTCCATGACCTCCTCCTGGATATCCTTACCCATCTCCTCTAGCTCATCAAATACCTGACACCAAACACACAAAACACAGGGGATTACAACTGGTTCATGTTCACTCAGCACAAAACAGAACAAAAGGTCAAACAGGGAGGTACCATCTGAAAAGGTCCAATAAGGAAAGCTCATTTTTCTTTTTCACAACACTTTGGAACAGTTTGATATTGTGTGTCCTGATGAACACAATCTCTGAACTGAAACAGTAAGCTGAATTGTGTTGACCCAGAGTTTAGCCACTGGTCAAAGAAATGGCCATGATGCAGAACCGTAATAAGAATATGATCAAGTTCAACATCTGACATTCATGTAATGTAATCAGAAGCCAGATGTGAGGAAGTGAATTAATGATCATATCTGAGCACTTGAAATATGAGAGATGGCACATTGCCAACTGGTTCTGAGAGCGTAGTCAGACAGAGTGGTTACGGTGATAAGCACAAATCCAACCATCTGCTGTTGCCCAAAGACCCTAATTTTCCCTGGGCACAAGAATCTTATCTCCAAAGACAGGATCAATACAGTGGCTGGTTACTGAGATTAAATGATTAAAGAAATGATACAATACTGAGAAATGCAACTGAACTACCTCTGGCGGGCCTACCTCTGAAACCAAGCTACCGCGGGCCTACCTCTGAAACCAAGCTACCGCGGGCCTACCTCTGAAACCAAGCTACCGCGGGCCTACCTCTGAAACCAAGCTACCGCGGGCCTACCTCTGAAACCAAGCTACCGCGGGCCTACCTCTGAAACCAAGCTACCGCGGGCCTACCTCTGAAACCAAGCTACCGCGGGCCTACCTCTGAAACCAAGCTACCGCGGGCCTACCTCTGAAACCAAGCTACCGCGGGCCTACCTCTGAAACCAAGCTACCGCGGGCCTACCTCTGAAACCAAGCTACCGCGGCCTGGCTTCCTCTGAAAACTAAACGTCTATTTTTATTTAACTAGGCAAGTCAGGCAATAACAAATTCTTATTTACAATGACGGTCTACCCCGGCCAAACCCTGCCCTAACCCGGACGACGCTGGGCCAATTGTGCACCGCCCTATGGGACTCACGATCACGACCGGTTGTGATACAGTCCGAGATCGAACCCGGATATGTAATGACGCCTCTAACACTGCGATGCAGTGCCATAGACTGCTGCGCCACTCAAGGAACCACAGATATGAGATGGCAATATTTCCAGCCATCACCTAGAAGGAATTATTAAAAGACCCACCGTTTACTGGAAGACCCACCACACCAGCAGGTACAGCAGTCTCTGTTTACTGGAAGACCCACCACACCAGCAGGTACAGCAGTCTCCGTTTACTGGAAGACCCACCACACCAGCAGGTACAGCAGTCTCCTTTTACTGGAAGACACACCACACCAGTAGGTGCAGCAGTCTCCTTTTACTGGAAGACCCACCACACCAGTAGGTGCAGCAGTCTCCGTTTACTGGAAGACCCACCACACCAGTAGGTGCAGCAGTCTCCGTTTACTGGAAGACCCACCACACCAGTAGGTGCAGCAGTCTTCTTTTACTGGAAGACCCACCACACCAGTAGGTGCAGCAGTCTCCGTTTACTGGAAGACCCACCACACCAGTAGGTGCAGCAGTCTCCGTTTACTGGAAGACCCACCACACCAGCAGGTGCAGCAGTCTCCGTTTACTGGAAGACCCACCACACCAGTAGATGCAGCAGTCTCCGTTTACTGGAAGACCCACCACACCAGCAGATGCAGCAGTCTCCGTTTACTGGAAGACCCACCACACCAGCAAGTGCAGCAGTCTCCGTTTACTGGAAGACCCACCACACCAGCAAGTGCAGCAGTCTCCGTTTACTGGAAGACCCACCACACCAGTAGGTGCAGCAGTCTCAGTTTACTGGAAGACCCACCACACCAGTAGGTGCAGCAGTCTCCGTTTACTGGAAGACCCACCACACCAGCAGGTACAGCAGTCTCCGTTTACTGGAAGACCCACCACACCAGTAGGTGCAGCAGTCTCCGTTTACTGGAAGACCCACCACACCAGTAGGTGCAGCAGTCTCCGTTTACTGGAAGACCCACTACACCAGTAGGTGCAGCAGTCTCCGTTTACTGGAAGACCCACTACACCAGTAGGTGCAGCAGTCTCACACTTGAATCAACCCCAGCTCTATCTCTCTCTTCCCTTCCTTCCTCACCTCCATGTTGAACTGAAAGGCCAGCACGGCCTCCGCCACCAGCCTGTCCTTGGTGGCCATGTCCAGCTCCAGCTCATTCATCCGGCTCCGGTACAGCTGCTTGAAGGCCTTGGCGCTGTGGATGCCGTCAAACTGGTAGAAGTAGACGCCCTCGCCCGTCGATGGCAGCTTCAGCGCCCGCTGGGCCACCTTCTTCAGCACCTGGCCCCCAGACAGGTCGCCCATGTAACGGGTGTAGGCATGGGCCACCAGCAAGACCGGCTCTTCCTGACCCACCTAAATACAAATACAACTTCACTGGCTTCTGGTATTGTCAACCTCCCCTGGACTCCACACACCAGAGGATTGAAGCAGCACAAGGAGTCACAGTGCAGCACCCATGGAGTAGTGTTAGGTCTGAAGTGCCTTGCATAAAGGCACAATGGTAGTGGATGGTGGTAATGTGAATCTGAAACCAGCAGCCAGTTCAGCCCCCACTTTTTTCATCATCCAGCCTGGGACTGAACCAGCGACCTTCTGGTTACCGGTCCACCTCTCTAACCTCTGGGTTACTCACCTGGTGGATGCGTTCCACGTAGCGTTGCGTGGCTGGCGAGCAGCTGACCCGCTCCCGCCAGTCCTCACCATAGAAGTAGTCCAGGTCGCGGGACAGGGCGTCACGTCTATTCAGCTCTGGGAAGTAGAGCGGGGAGAAGTCAGGATGATCCTTGTTCCTCTCAATCTCCTCCTCCATGGCCTCGTAGGTGTAGTAGAGGGCCACATCGCCCAGCTGAGGGGGAGAGAGATGCACAATTTTACCCCAAAACAAACATTTTAGGTGCAAATATTTTTCATTAATCCATGTTTGACAGTCCCTCAAATACTGTGTGTGTGTCAACATTCACGTTTTCAAGATACATCCCTTTCTGTATCCTGGCAAAGTCTCACATCCCTTTCTGTATCCTGGCAAAGTCTCACAAAGTGAGGATGTCAAAGCACTTCATGTTCTTTAAAGCCTTACAGGATATTGTTGTTCAGTACAGTGGTTGTTCATTACCAGTGGTGCTGAAAGACCCATCACGATTCTTGACAGTATCATCTTTCAAAGTGTTTGCAAAGTGAGGATGTCAAAGTTAGATCAAAAAGCCTACACCCTTAACTGACTGCTGTGGATAAATCAGATGGTGCATAATGTTCAAGACAGTGAATGCAGCAGTACTAAGTCTCAGAAAAGACTTAAGTGGCTGCTCTATTCTCCAGACTGACCTTGAAGAGCTCCTTGCGGATGCGCCCCCTGAGGAAGTCCTTGACAAACTGGGTGTTCTCCGCCTTCTCGTGAACCTCTTTGGTCCCTGCAGCCAGCAGTTCAGAAAGGTCTGTGGGGCTGTGGGGAGGGCACACTGGCTGACACCGCATAGGAAACTAGAGGCACACACTAACTACATGACCCATAGGGCTGGCTTCCCAAACTCAGATTAATCCTAGTTCTGTAAAAAAATAAAAATAAAACTTTCAATATAGCCTATTCTCCATTGAGCATGCTTTTTACTCCAGGAGAAGGTTTAATCTATGTCTGGGAAATGAGCCCATAGTGTTTTCAACTCTCCTCAGAAATAAAAGAGACAGACCAAATCTGACAGAACTGAAACATACCCTGCCCACACCCTGGCACTCAAACATACACATGAGAGAGGAGACCTCTCACTTCCAGAAACTGCCCAGCCCCCATCCATTTTCAGAAATAGCACTGAAGTGAAGTTAGACCATCCCAGATTTCTATACCTGAGAGTGTCTTCTGGCTCTTTCTCTGCATTCACCAGGCCTCCTCCATCGGCGGCACTCTCCGCCTTCACAGAGTCCTCCATCTTTTCTGCAGACAGCTTGGTCCTGTCACTCAGACACACTCTTTGCCAGTCTCTGCCAAAGACAGAACACCAAAACAAGACCCACACATTCAAAACGGACTCACTATTGAGTGGGTGGGGTAGCTTACATGAGAGCCACATAGCCTAGATACAGTATGTGCAGATAGATAGATACAGAAGTAGTGCTTTTGTAAAACAGATGTCCAAATGTCCATGACAATATAATCTTAAGGGATAGTTGGAGATTTTGACAACTAATCAATTGTTTCCATTTACCCAGTCAGATGAACTCATGGATGTCATTTGTATGTCTCTGCATGCAGTTTGAATGAAGTTGAAGGTAATTAGTGTTAATGGAGCAATTGCCAACTAGCGTGAGTGTAATGACTGAAAGTCTATGGGATCAGCCAGCATGCTCCTCTGACTATTCTGTCCTCACGGTGTTCTGGAGTAAAGTTTGACAGCTAGCATAAACAGTAGCCCAATAAATCCATAAGAGAGGGTCCTGCTTTTTTTTCTGAAACTGAAAATAGATAAACATTTAATAACAACAACGCAGAAAAACACTTTACATAACATTAGCCAAGTTAGAAAGCAAAACCATAGAACAGTAGAACTTTAGCTAGCTAGCTAACGTAAGTTAGCCCATAATAAGTGTACAAATAATGCCACCACCTTGAAACATTTCTCTCTCTGTATAATAGCTAACATTGTTATGATACTTACAATACTATGCTTGCAATGGGCATAAATGCAGATAACTGAAAATAAACAAATGTAATAATTGCTGTTTTGACAATGTAGCTCGCTAGCGATCTCTGTTTGATAGAGCTGTTTGATTATATTCATCGTCATGGTAACCACATGCCCCGAGTCTGCCCGCTAGCAAGGAATCTCTTTACATTCTAGATGGCATTTGCGTTCTATTTAAGCAATAAGGCACGAGGGGGTGTGGTATATGGTCAATATACCATTGCTAAGTGCTGCTCTTATGCCCCAAGGTGCTTTATTGCTATTATAAACTGGTTACCAACATAATTAGAACAGTCAAGATGTTTTGTCATATCACACACGTGTTATACGGTCTGATATACCACGGCTTTAAGCCAATCAGCATTCAGAGCTCGAACCACCCGGTTTATAATTGGGTCCGTGACAGTGCAAGTAGACAAAATTGCTTAATTGCCAAAATCTCAAACTATCCCTTTAATAGGAGCAGAAGTGCAGAAATTAGTGCAAACCCAGCACAACATATCATATCAGATACAAAATAGCAGACAGCGTATATATATTTTCTGATGAATCCTCGGCTCATGCCTGTATAAACTTAATATGGTAGGGTTTAGGCATAGTAGTAGGCATAGTGACAACCCAAACCATCATAATTAGCCAATTTCTTTGACTTATTATGACTATGTAATGAACTCAACTATTTGCTAAAGCTACATTCATTAAAACATCAAGAAGGGTCCATGAAATGAACATCTGGCCACACAAATCAGTACCCTTTGTTATTGCTGCCTGAAAATGTATCATGTGCCAAGATTGTGCAAGGTTTTCTTGGAAGAGGCATAAGAGCACTTAGGCTAATGTGGGTGGGTCTACTACTCTATTCTGCTGCGGGCCAAAAGATTTTGTTCATTATTATTCTGCAAGTAAGACTATATTATTCTGCATGTAGCCTAAGACTACACCGTCTTCATGGTGTAAACAAAAGATTGGGTATATTATATAACGCGTTAATATCCTAGTGACAAGTAAAACCCAATTCAAACACATCTCTACATTTAGGAGAAGAGAGCCTAAACAGAACAACAGCATTTGATACAGAGATACTCCATCCAATGTCTTGTTGACACGTAGCCTAGTTATGACCAGCAGATCATCAGTCCACAACACGGGTTAGGCTAGATCTATAGAATAAGCTCTACATAAACACCTGAGATTTTTCAGATCAGTCTCACTTCAGTAACAGGAGCAGCCTACTACAATAAATATGACAATTATACGTAGCTTCTGTGCCTTATGATATCAAGTTCAATCCACTTCAAGTCCACATGAGAGACCTCCCGAGTGGCGCAGCGGTCTAATGCCCTGCATCGCTGTGCTTGAGACGTCACTACAGACCTGGGTTCGATCCAACTGCGACCGGGAGACCCATGAAGCGGCGCACAATTGGCCCAGCGTCGCCCGGGATAGGGCAGGGTTTGGCCGGCCGGGATGTCCTTGTCCCATCGCTCTCTAGCGACTCCTGTGGCGGGCCGGGCACATGCATGCTGACATGGTCGCCAGTTGTACGGTGTTTCCTCCGATGCATTGGTGTGGCTAGCTTCCGGGTTAAGCGAGCAGTGTGTCAAGAAGCAGTACGGCTTGCCAGCATCGTGTTTTGGAGGACGTATGGCTCTTGACGTTCGCCTCTCCCATACGGGAGTTGCAGAGATGGGACAAAACTGTAACTACCAATTGGATATCACGAAATTGGGGAGAAAAAGGGGCTAAAAATAATAAATACAATCCACATGATTAACACATGTTCACCATGCCTACCAGATAAGTTAGGGAGATGCAGTCGTCAATGCAGGCAGGGGAAGCAGTGGCAATGCTCTTTTCTTACCAATTATGTGTTGTTGTTGTTGTCGTCGTCGTAGTCTTGGGGGGTTGGTGGTCACTGGTTAAACGTCCTCTGACAGTTGATTCAGCTGTGACCTTATTCACAGTGCCAGAGATAAGGGATAAGGGAATGTGTGTGTGACTTTGGCAACACTGACACACGAGTAACAACACAGTGAATAGCTGGCACAGCATAGCAGGGGCCTAGCATTAGGAGGCCCGAGTCGCTTCACATAGTAATGAGGGAAGTCAACAATGAAGAGGCCTGGAACTACACAGAGAGGCAGACAAAGGAGCTCATAGTACACACATTGCTAGATGTTCAGTTAATCTTGTGTTTACAAGCTAACTAACTGTAAACTGTATCAAATAGTAGTTCTGGTTGTATCCATGATATTGTTCCAACATTAACGTTAGTTACATGCATTTGATCAAATGCGTCTTACATTTGAGGATATGGCAAGGGAATATTGCAAGCTAACTAACTTAACATCAGAATGTCGATTGGTCTTGCTAACGTTGTAACAAAGACGCGAACTAGCCACCACCAGCAGAGCAGTTAGCTAGTTCAACAATTTAGCCCATGACATCAAGGCACTGAACTGGCAGCTGTTAGACATGTTCCATGCTAGCGATCTATGTATAGTAGTTGCTCGTCTTTGGATGAAACAGTTTACAAGTGTTATAACCAGCGCCAGCTAATTAAACAGTTGATACGTGATTTACTTCAGGATGACAATGTGTCAATCATCTTAGAATAGCCTAATTTATTGTTTTGATGCTGTAGAAAGCTAAATAACTCACATAGGGTTATCTAGCATCCTACTCTGCCCCTATTGTATAGAGAATAAACATACAGTAGCTTACCTTCTCTGCGCACTCTGCGGAGCTCTTCTTCAGTGTTGCTCAAAACATAGGAAATGCAGTGTTGCTTATTCTTCTTCTTTGAGAGTGGGTTGGCTGACCGCATCCAACTTTTAGGTGCATACACCGTCATCTACTGTACTGGAGTTTGAGTTCAGTCACAGCCTACCTACATTAACCTCAGGTAATACAAAATTGGGGGAAAAGGAAAATTACCCTGGCAACTATTAGCCCTCACTAAAAAAAAACACCCCATTCCACTATTTAACCTTATCTAATTCTACTCCAGGCAAACGGTCTAAGAGGACAGAACACTACCACTCAACATCCCTGCAAGTCTTCTGCAGTAAAACCTCGCAATCCCAAGTACTTCTCTGCAGCTGCCACCACAACCTCTATTTTCTGTGACTTGTGTTCCATTTCTGCAGTACAGTTCACAACCATGGCTATAAATGCCAAGAAACCCACCTCACTGAAACACATATTATTCTCATCCCTCTTTATTGGTCTCTGCCTACTCACAGAAACCTCATCATGTACACATCTTCCTCTACCGCTCTCTAGACTTCTTCAGCATATGACACTTTCTGTACTAACGTTAATCACTGACCTCAACCTGCCTTTGTCTCACCAGACACCTCCAATCTCCAGCCCCATGGGCAACCAACAGTTTACACACACAACTTTCTCCACCGATACTACACATTCCTTCATCTCATGCCCTCCTGCACTTTCTCACATCTAGGAATCTCCCTCCTACACACTGCTGCAACCCCTAAAACACAGGTGCATTGCAGTCTTGGGAACAATGTGAAAAGAGAATACGAGATTTGGATGACTGAATTAGCCACGCTATGGAACGCCACATTAACTAAATGTCACAGTTACATTCACTTGTATAAATTAATGTGAGTCTGTTCGAATGAATTAATGGACTGAAGAGTCTCATTTTTGAATTAATCAATTGTCAGTGGATGCTCTTTAAAAAGACAATGTCAGATTATTTATTTCCTTGTTTTTATCATCACTACCAGAAAATCTGCAGGGTGCGCAATGGATCTGATTATCATGGTGGTGGGGATGGACTGATTTGTGATCAATACAATCATTGTAAGGGGCAGAGGAAGGGAAAGTAAGTATGATAGGCACTCCATTGAACAGCTTTTAATCACAAGTTAGAAACAGGAAAACCGGGAAAAATGTGTTACTATATGTAATGTGCTACTATGTGTAATATGTTACTATATGTAATATGTTACTATACTGTATGTAATGTGTTACCAAATGTTATTTGTTACTATACGAAATGTGCTACTGTTAGGATTTATGTTTATGCACTATAGCCTGTTAGCATATTGTTTGAAGATGAATATTGTTTTGTTACACACACACACAAACAATACAGAGGGGGGGGGTGTGTGTGTAGGTGTAAGGACTGACCAACACAGGCCATAAAAGCTGTGGACAGTCTGGAGAGGGGAGGGGTGCATCTCTCTAGGCCAACCAGGAGGTTAGAATACTGGACAATACCATATTATGAACTGTTTCAGTGTAGAATCGACAGACACAAGACGGATGTAATCTACCCAGCAACCAGATGTGGACAAAAGGAACGCGCCAAGGGGCATGGACAAATCCGAGGGCCAGCAAAGGCGGGGGCAAAGTCTAAACCGCGCCCAGCCTCTACTGTGATAGGCCAACAGACACGTTGAAACTACGTCATCACGGTATAAGAACAGCTGTTTACGTACTTCCTGCAGTTCCCTGTTTACCCTGCGTGGTGATGCAGCGAACCCGTATATATGAAAATTGCATTTGCCATTCATTGTTTGCGGTAATTAAACATAATTAAAGAAAGTTAGCAGAACTTGCTTTTTATTTATCCTGACACCGGATGTGTTACACGCAGCGTTCACACTACTATATGTAATATGTTATATGTAATCGACTCTTAACCAACCATGCTATTATGTTTGTTTTTCGCGTTGTTTGTAACTTGTTTTGTACATAATGTTGCTGCTGTCACGTTCCTGACCTATTTCTGTTAGTTTGTTGTATGTGTTAGTTGGTCAGGACGTGAGTTTGGGTGGGCATTCTATGTTGTCTGTTTCTATGTTGGTTTAGGGTTGCCTGGTATGGCTCTTAATTAGAGGCAGGTGTTTGGCGTTCCTCTAATTGAGAGTCATATTTAGGTAGGTTGTTTCACAGTGTTCGTTGTGGGTGGTTGTCTCCTGTGTCAGTGTTTGTCGCACCATACGGGACTGTTCGGTATGTTTGTTCATCGTCATTTTGTGTAGTCTATTTTTCCCTGTTCGTGCGTTCTTCGCGTTATTTGTAAGTTCGTATTGTTCAGGTCTGTCTATACATTTCGGTTTTGTTATTTTGTAGTTTATTCAAGTCTAGGTCGTTTTCTGTCTTCATTGTTTTGTCGTGTCTTTATTAAATTATGTATTCACAACCCGCTGCGCCTTGGTTCAATCATTACTCCTCCTCTTCGGTTGAAGAGGAGGAGAACCACCGTTACAGAACCACCCACCAATCCAGAATCAAGCAGCGGTGTAATCAGAGGAAGGGACAGCGCAAGAAGGAGGAATGGACTTGGGACGATGTTTTGGAGGGTAAAGGTTGCTACACATGGGAGGAGATCCTGGCTGGAAGGGATCGCCTCCCATGGGAACAGCTGGAGGCACTGAGGAGAGCAGAGGCAATCGGAGAAGGGAACCGGCGTTATGAGGGGACGCGTCTAGCACGGAAGCCCGAAAAGCCCGAAAAGCCCGTGAGTACCACCCAAAAATTTCTTGGGGGGGGGGCTAAGAGGTAGTGGGCCAAGGGCAGGTAGGAGACCTGCGCCCACTTCCCAGGCTTACCGTGGAGAGCGGGAGTACGGGCAGACGCCGTGTTACGCAGTAGAGCGCACGGTGTCTCCTGTACGTGTGCATAGCCCGGTGCGGGTTATTCCACCTCCCCGCACTGGTAGGGCTAGATTGAGCATTGAGCCAAGTGCCATGAAGCCGGCTCTACATATCTGGCCACCAGTACGTCTCCTTGGGCCGGCTTACATGGCACCAGCCTTACGCATGGTGTCCCCGGTTCGCCTACATAGCCCGGTGCGGGTTATTCCACCTCCCCGCACTGGTCGGGCGACGGGGAGCATTCAACCAGGTAAGGTTGGGCAGGCTCGGTGCTCAAGGGAGCCAGTACGCCTGCAGGTCCGGTATTTCCGGTGCTACCTCCCCGCCCCAGCCCAGTACCACCAGTGCCTACACCATGCACCAGGCTTCCAGTGCGTTTCCAGAGCCCTGTTCCTCCTCCACGCACTCTCTCTATGGTGCGTGTCTCCAGCCCGGTGCCTCCAGTTCCGGCACCACGCACTAAGCCACCTGTGCGTCTCCAGAGCCCTGTACACACTGTTCCTTCTCCCCGTACTCGTCCTGAGGTGCGTGCACTCAGCCCGGTGCCACCAGTGCCGGTACCACGCACCAGGCATATAGTACGTTTTGAGAGTCCAGTGTGCCCTGTCCCTGCTCCCCGCACTAGGCTTGAAGTGCGTGTCTCCAGTCCGGTGCCTCCAGTTCCGGCACCACGCACCAGGCCTACAGTGCGTCTCAGCCGGCCAGAGTCTGCCGTCTGCCCAACGGCGCCTGAACTGTCCGTCTGTCAAGCGCCGCATGAACTGCCCGTCTGCCATGAGCCTACAGAGCCTTCCGCCAGACAGGAGCAGCCAAAGCCTTCCGCCAGACAGGATCAGTCTGAGCCATCCGTCTCCGCAGCGCCATCTGAGCCATCCGTCTCCCCAGCGCCATCTGAGCCATCCGTCTCCCCAGCGCCATCTGAGCCATCCGTCTCCCCAGCGCCATCTGAGCCATCCGTCTCCCCAGCGCCATCTGAGCCATCCGTCTCCCCAGCGCCGTCTGAGCCATCCGTCTGTCCCGAGCCATTAGAGCCGCCCGTCTGTCCCGAGCCGTCAGAGCCGTTAGTCAGTCAGGAGCCGCTAGAGCCATTCGTCAGTCAGGATCTGCCAGAGCCGCCAACCAGACAGGATCTGCCAGAGCCGCCAACCAGACAGGATCTGCCAGAGCCGCCAACCAGACAGGATCTGCCAGAGCCGCCAACCAGACAGGATCTGCCAGAGCCGCCAACCAGACAGGATCTGCCAGAGCCGCCAACCAGACAGGATCTGCCAGAGCCGCCAACCAGACAGGATCTGCCAGAGCCGTCAGCGAGCCATGAGCGTCCAGAGCCGTCAGCGAGCCATGAGCGTCCAGAGCCGTCAGCGAGCCATGAGCGTCCAGAGCCGTCAGCCAGCCATGAGCGTCCAGAGCCGTCAGCCAGCCATGAGCGTCCAGAGCCGTCAGCCAGCCATGAGCGTCCAGAGCCGTCAGCCAGTCATGAGCTGTCCCTCAGCCCAGAGCGGCTATTTATCCAGAACTGCCCCTCAGTCCAGAGCTGTCTCTCTGTCCGGAGCTGCCTTTCAGTCTGGAGTTGCCCCTCTATCCTGAGCTACCTCTCTATCCTGAGCTATCCCTCTGTCCTGAGCTATCCCTCTATCCCGGGGCTGCCCCTTGTGTCGATGTTACCCAAAGGATTAAGTGGGTGTAATATGAGGGTGGTCATTTGTAGGGGGAGATGTAAGCTGGGATTGACTATGGTGGGGTGGGGAACTCGCCCAGAGCCTGAGCCACCACCGTGGTCAGATGCCCACCCAGACCCTCCCCTAGACTTTGTGCTGGTGCGCCCGGAGTTCGCACCTTATGGGGGGGGTTATGTCACGTTCCTGACCTATTTCTGTTAGTTTGTTGTATGTGTTAGTTGGTCAGGACGTGAGTTTGGGTGGGCATTCTATGTTGTCTGTTTCTATGTTGGTTTAGGGTTGCCTGGTATGGCTCTTAATTAGAGGCAGGTGTTTGGCGTTCCTCTAATTGAGAGTCATATTTAGGTAGGTTGTTTCACAGTGTTCGTTGTGGGTGGTTGTCTCCTGTGTCAGTGTTTGTCGCACCATATGGGACTGTTCGGTATGTTTGTTCATCGTCATTTTGTGTAGTCTATTTTTCCCTGTTCGTGCGTTCTTCGCGTTATTTGTAAGTTCGTATTGTTCAGGTCTGTCTATACATTTCGGTTTTGTTATTTTGTAGTTTATTCAAGTCTAGGTCGTTTTCTGTCTTCATTGTTTTGTCGTGTCTTTATTAAATTATGTATTCACAACCCGCTGCGCCTTGGTTCAATCACTACTCCTCCTCTTCGGTTGAAGAGGAGAACCACCGTTACAGCTGCTACCATCTCTTATGACCGAAAATAGCTTCTGGACATCAGAACTGCGATGGCTCACCTCAAACTCGACGAAGAGTTCTTCTTCAGTGAGTCGGACAGGAGGGATATATTACAGACACCCGACCAGGCCCAGATCCCCGTTATTCGCTGGAGAAGGAAACTGAGATTTCGCAGAAAGAGATCAAGGTGCCTTGTGAGGATCAGGCGACAAGTGGCTAACCTGCACTCCGTCCTGCTAGCTGACATTCAATCGCTGGAAAATAAATGGGACGAACTGAAAGCACGTTTATCCTACCAACGGGACATTAAAAACTGTAATATCTTATGTTTCACCGAGTCGTGGCTGAATGACAACATTAAGAACATACAGCTGGTGGGTTATACTTTCTATCAGCAGGACAGAATAGCAACCTCTGTTAAGACATGGGCCGGGGGCCTATGCATTTATATAAACAACAGCTGGTGCACGATATCTAAGGAAGTCTCTAGATTTTGCTCGCCTGAGGTAGAGTATCTCATGATAAGCTGTAGACCACATTATCTACCTAGAGTTTTCATCTGTATTTTTTGTAGCTGTCTACATACCACCACAGACCGATGCTGGCACTAAAACCGCACTCAATGAGCTGTATACCGCCATAAGCAAACAGGAAAACTCTCATCCAGAGGCTGTGCTCCTAGATGCCGGGGACTTTAATGCAGGGAAACTTAAAACAGTTCTATCAGCATGTTAAATGTGCAACCAGAGGGAAACAATTCTAGACCACCTTTACTCCACACACAAAGCTCTCCCTCACCCTCCATTTGGCAAATATGACCGTAATTCTATCCTCCTGCTTACAAGCAAAAATTAAAGCAGGAAGCACCAGTGACTCGGGTTATAAAAAAAAGTGGTCAGATGAAGCAGATGCTAAACTACAGGATTGTTTTGCTAGCACAGACTGGAATATGTTCCGGGATTCTTCCGATGGCATTGAGGAGTACATCACATCAGTCACTGGCTTTATCAATAAGTGCATCGAGGATGTCGTACCCACAGTGACTGTACGTACATACCCCAACCAGAAGCCATGGATTACAGGCAACATTTGCACTGAGCTAAAGGGTAGAGCTGCCGCTTTCAAGGAGCGGGACTCTAACATGGAAGTTAATAAGAAATCCCACTATGTCCTCTGACGAACCATCAAACAGGCAAAGCGTCAATACAGGACTAAGATCGAATCGTATTACACCGGCTCCGACGCTCGTCAGATGTGGCAGGGCCTGCAAACTATTACAGACTACAAAGGGAAGCACAGCCGAGAGCTGCTCAGTGACACAATCCTACCAGAGGGGCTAAATCACTTCTACGCTAGCTTCGAGGCAAGTAACACTGAAACACGCATGAGAGCACCAGCTGTTCCGGACGACTATGTGATCACGCTCTCCGCAGCCAGAGACCACCATAGGCCATGTGCCCAAGAACACTAAGGTAACCTGCCTAAATGACTACCGACCCGTAGCACTCACGTCTGTAGCCATGGAATGCTTTGAAAGGCTGGTAATGGCTCACATCAACACCACTATCCTAGAAACCCTAGACCCACTCCAATTTGCATACCGCACCAACATATCCACAGATGATGCAATCTCAATTGCACTCCACACTGCCCTTTCACACCTGGACAAAAGGAACACCTATGTGAGAATGCTATTCATTGACTACAGCTCAGCTCAACACCATAGTGCCCTCAAAGCTCATCACTAAGCTATGGACCCTGGTACTAAACACCACCCTCTGCAACTGGATCTTGGACTTCCTGACGGTCCGCCCCCAGGTGATAAGGGTAGGTAACAACACATCTGCCACGCTGATCCTCAACACGGGGTCCGTGCTCAGTCCCCTCCTGTACTCCCTGTTCACTCATGACTGCACGGCCAGGCACGACTCCAACACCATCATTAAGTTTGCCGATGACACAACAGTGGTAGTAGGCCTGAAAACCGACAACGATGAGACAGCCTATAGGGAGGTCAGAGACTTGACCATGTGGTGCAAGGACAACAACCTCTCCCTCAACGTGATCAAGACAAAGGAGATGATTGTGGACTACAGAAAAAGGAGGACCGAGTACGCCCCCATTCTCATCGACGGGACTGTAGTGGAGCAGGTTGAGAGCTTCATGTTCCTTGGCGTCCACATCACCATCAAACTAACATGGTCCAAGCAGACCAAGACAGTCGTGAAGAGGGCATGACAAAACCTAATCCCCCTAAGGAGACTGAAAAGATTTGGCATGGGTCCTCAGATCCTCAAAATGTTTTACAGCTGCACCATCGAGAGCATCCTGACGGGTTGCATTACTGCCTGGTATGGCAACTGCTCGGCCTCCGACCGCAAGGCACTACAGAGGGTAGTGCGTACGGCCCAGTACATCACCGGGTCCAGGCTTCCTGGACCTCTATACCAGGCGGTGTCAGAGGAAGGCCCAAAAAATTGTCAAAGACTCCAGCCACCCTAGTCATAGACTGTTCTCTCTGCTACCGCACGGCAAGCGGTACCGGAGCGCCAAGTCTAGGTCCAAGAGGCTCCTAAATAGCTTCTACCCCCAAGCCATAAGACTCCTGAACAGCTAATCAAATGGCTACCCAGACTATTTGCATTGCCCCCCCCCCCCCCCCCCCCCCCCCTCCTCCTCTGGAACACTGCTGCTACTCTCTGTTATTATCTATGCATAGTCACTTTAATAACTCTACCAACATGTACATATTACCTCAATTACCTGGACACCGGTACCCCCTGTATATAGCAAATTGAGTAAATATTGTTATTTACTGCTGCTCTTTAATCATTTGTTATTCTTATCTCTTACTTTTTGTTGTATTTTCTTAAAACTGCATTGTTGGTTAAGGGCTTGTAAGTAAGCATCTCACAGTAAGGTCTACCTGTTGTATTCGGCACATTGGACAAATACAATATACTATATGCAGTAGGAAGTAGCTTATAAACTGTACATTACTCAAGCGTTATTGCGATTGTGGCGAATGGGGTCTGATTGTTGATGTGCCCCTGGCTGTCCTAAGAATTGTGCCATCTGGTTTGCTTAATATAAGGAATTAGATTTATAGCATTTACTTAAACTGTTGATACTTAAGTACATTTAAAACCAGATACTTGTAGACTTTTACTAAAGCAATATTTTACTGGGTGACTTTCACTTTAGTCATTATCATCAAGGTTTCTTTACTTTAATTCAAGTATGACAAATTAGTACTTTTTCCACCTTTGGACAGATACTCTCTCTGGATCTGCACATCTTTGTTGTGTCACAATATTATATCCTACATTATGCAAAAGTAACAACTTTTAATCAGATATAGCTGAAGATGGAGACAAGTGTCTCATTGATGTCATTGATGTGTAATTCCTTCCACAATTCAGTCACTTTGCGATGCCAACCATTAGGTATTTACCAACCAGAATTACAATTCATCTTTGTTTTTTAATCTAAATCCTTGATGGTGCCGGCAGTTGTTCTTCAGAAACATGGATTTCCAAAGCCAACATGATCTTGGAGTGCCTTGATCTCACGAAGAACTGCCTCTTTCTGGAAGTTCAACTGTGAAATAAAAGTCAATTACTTCATTAAATGCATATACATATCAATAACATTGTTTTGAAACAATTCAGAGAGGAACAACCTTCAGGGCGTATTTGTAGGACTGCTCTGCCTCAAGTCTTCGGCCCGTCTGAAACACACAACCACACACACACACTTGAGGGTTAATACACATGGATTTCACCTGAACTCTTTGTTTGTGTCAAAAACCCCAGTACACGGCCCTAAAGGAGCCAATTCTCTTCTGGCCCCCTTCTACACACACTATATACTGTACTGTGTATATACTATAGCACTCAGTCCCACATAACAAGATGTAACAACAGAGATCCTTTCATTCGATATGTAATTCTATGGTGGTGACATCATAAGGTTTGGATCATAGAAACACAATCCATAGAAAGGGTTTGAAATCTCAAACTCTGGCAATCTGGCTGGCCATCATTGACTTGAATTGGGAGAACCGTTTTATGGATTCTATTTCTATGGACTGGATGCTCACCTGCAAACAAACTAGAGACAGGTAACCCCACACCTCCGCGTTCCCGTTGTTCAGGATGTTGGCCTCTGTCAGTGCATCCTCTGCTTCAGTCAGCTCCCCTAGCTGTGTGTGGGCACACACACACACACACACACACACACACACACACACACAGCAACTAAGAACGTATTCCTAATTCCTAACTAGCCTGGTTAAATAAAAGGTTAAATAAATAATAAAAATGCACATACACACAAATATATCCTTGATACATAATCAAAAAGAGCAGTATCATTTCTAGAGGAGCTTGGGAAGAGTAGAAATTGTATTTTTACCCGGTAACAGGCGATCCCTAATCCCAGCCAGGTGAGGCAGGAGGGGGAGCTCTTGCAGGCGCGCAGGTAAGTCGTTTTCGCCCTCTGAAACTTAAGTGTTAATACATAAAGTGTTAATTTCAATCATGTTGGCACACATCGGTAGGTAGGAGCTGGAGACATACACCTAATTGGTGGACGAGGTGCAGAGTCAAACTAACAGACCAAAAACAATGAATCTCACACACTCCTAGGGACTTAATTACAGGGAGTTAATTAGTGGGTAACTTTAATATTTTTAGAATAATGTATTGTTCAGTTTCCACCAAAACAACTACCAACTCCTGAATATTCCCCAGTAGTAAATACATTGTTCTCAGGTGTGTGTGACCCCCACCCCCTGTCCATCTCACCTCCCCTTCCTGCAGGTAGATGGATCCCAGGCGCAGGTAGATGGGGTGTGTGTCTGTGGCATCCGTCACAAAGTCCAGGGTCCTCTCGTAACACTCCTGGGCCTTCCCAAACTCCCCAGTCAGGTGGTGTATGTGCCCAAACAACGCCCATACATCTGGGTCCTATACATGTCCAAAATACACACATCTGGGTCCTATACGTGTCCAGAATACACACATCTGGGTCCCATACGTGTCCAGAATACACACATCTGGGTCCTATACGTGTCCAGAATACACACATCTGGGTCCTATACGTGTCCAGAATACACACATCTGGACCCTATACGTGTCCAGAATACACACATCTGGACCCTATACGTGTCCAGAATATACACATCTGGGTCCTATACGTGTCCAGAATATACACATCTGGGTCCTATACGTGTCCAGAATACACACATCTGGGTCCTATACGTGTCCAGAATACACACATCTGGACCCTATACGTGTCCAGAATACACACATCTGGACCCTATACGTGTCCAGAATACACACATCTGGACCCTATACGTGTCCAGAATACACACATCTGGACCCTATACGTGTCCAGAATACACACATCTGGACCCTATACGTGTCCAGAATATACACATCTGGGTCCTATACGTGTCCAGAATATACATCTGGGTCCTATACGTGCCCAGAATATACAATATAGCAATCAGGTCCTGTATAGATCACTTAGTTAGAGCATGGTTTTAATAACACCAAGGTTGTGGGTTCAATTCCTGCAGGGATCACACTAATGTGTTAGACATTTGATTCCTGTATGGAATAATATATAAACCATTTAGAAGCATCAGATTATCATCAAATTGCTGCAAAACCAATTTCCTTTGAAACAATAAAGTTGAAAGTTGAACTTGAAGGGCCAGCTTCTCAGACACAGATTCAGCCTAGTTCTGAACTAATAAGCTCTTTCAATTGAGAATCTCCATTGAGAATGCTTTTTACTCCTGGACCAGGCTTAATTTGTGTCTGGGAATTGGGCTGGAAACGTCTGTTGGCTCTACCTGAAAACTGTCGTTGAGTGCCTCCTTCAGGCTGGACTCGGCGCTGCCGTACTCTGCCCTGAGCAGCCGCAGGCGGGCCAGGGCCAGGTGGTAGGAGCTGCTCAGACCCCCCTCTGGACACAAGAGCTCCTGGGCCAGCGCTCTCTGGGCCATCTGTGGACAAAGGGTCAGAATTGGACAAGATTAGAAACATACGCACAATAAACCACATGGATCACCGTGCAGAGTCTCTTTTTATCATCTACCATCTGTAGCAAACACAGAACACAGAGGGAAGGCTGACAAATATGTGTCTGGACTGATGCACAGATCTCATATCAGAATATTGGCCAAATTAAAGAGTGATAAGCATGAAGACAGTGTGAGAGAGATATTATTATACAGAGCTATAGTAGCTCACCAGTCTAACATACTGTATGTGTTTTTCACTCATTATCTTCTGTTGGATTGGGCCATGGTTTAGTGTATACACATCCATAGTCTTCTATACAGCATGTGTGTCTAGTAGCTGTGTGTGTGTGTGTGTGTATGCTCATGTTGCTGACCTGTAGTGCATTGTTCTGCAGCAGGAACTGCACTGTCTCCATATAGATGGTGGTGTTTAGTCTGGTGGGGGTTGCTAAGTGTCGCATGGCACTAGGTTCAGCCTCAGCACCTCCCTTGTATCCCTCCCCAGGCATGCTGCCCTGGCAGCTCTGAGACCCGGTCACCACACTGGCTTCTGTGTCTCCATCCACATCTACAGCCAAAAAAAGTAGATCACAGAAATTAGTTTGACCTCTTGCACAACAACACCTCACACTCACAAAGCATGGTCTTGGTTGAACAAGGCTGACAATACGTCTAGTCTCAAGCAGGGTGGCGCCACCGCACGATGCTCGATTTGTCGCTCGGCTAACCAGCTAGCGATACTGCATCTGCTACACTTCAGTGCTCACCTGGCTTGATGGTTAGCGACTCACAGTTAGCCACCTCCTGCTCCTCCTCCCCCAGGTCTGGTGACTCCACCCTTGTCTCCACCCTGCAGGGTGGGGTGACCACCAGGGCTGCCCTCTGCTGCTTGGTGGCCTCCAGGAAGGCCATCTCTGTCTGGATGGAGTTCTCCTGGCCCTCATAGAACAGGCCTGACCAGTGACCACAGATAATATGGTCACCACCATTGGATGGCAAATTTTTTGGAACTGACTCGCAATTGATTCAAAATTGAAGAATTAGAATCGACACCAATATTTCTAAAGTCAAACAGCTCTATTACAACACATTATTCCAGTATTGTAACACCGTATAAATGATTACTAAATTATTATGGCGTGTCCTTGTTTCTTTGTATTGAATTCTTGGGATTAGATGATGTTCACTGACAAATTAAAGTAAGAGGTATCTGTTTGTGTTTGATAGAGGCGTTTCCAGCCTGGTCCTAGATCACTTTGTGCTGTAGAGCCAACCCTAGGGTTGTTGTTACAAACATACACTATCTGGGACCAGGCTAGCATCTCCCTCCCTGGCTCTCATCTCTTACCAAACAGAGTCCAGGCCACCACATTGGCCGGGTCCACACATGTGGCTCCTTCAAAGAATGTCTCTGCCTCCTCAAGGCGTCCATCCATCTCTGCCAGGATACCACACATAAGCAAACTGCAGACAGACAAAGAATATCATTCAGTTAGACTCTGTAATTCATTTATTTACTCATAAAAGAAAAATACATAAAATAATAAAATAAAATTGTGCAGGGGTGAAAACCCCCAGAAAGGGCTTGTAGGAGGGCCCTCATCCCATGAGAGGTATACATGCAAATGACAAGTTCCTGGTTCCACTGGATGTAAGTTTTAAGTATGGACCTCTATTCCCCTAGTCTGGTTAAACCAGACTGAATGCTGAACCAGGTTACTATCCCCTTCTTTATTACCTGGGCAGGTGTGTTTGCTCCATGGACACAGCGTAGTGGAAGCACTCCTCAGCCTTCTGGTAGTCAGCCGTCAGCATGTACAACACCCCGTAGTCAAACCAGTGGGCTGGGTCGCTACGGTCACGAGTCAGCTGCTGCAGGGGGAGAACCATCACAAACAAACCAAGCCCACTAACAGGGTTAGAACATCCCTTTCTGAACTAACTAAAACCATACTTAGAAATGTCCGTTGTTATGATATTTTATCCCTCCCGTCACAACTAAAGGTCCAATGGTTGAAAACATTCAATAGCTTTGTCACAGGCACTCTAGTGATTGCAGCACAAGGTGTGTGGTGCAGACAGACAGTGTGTAACTACTCAGAATGTGATTAAGAAGCACTTTGCCTTGCCCAAAATGATCCCCTCCAACACTCTGTTACCTCCTGGTAGTACTGGGCAGCTAGCTGGTAGTCTCCGTTGAGCTGGGCCTCCTTGGCAAAGTGGACGAGCTGGGCACAGTCCACCAGGGGGCGAGGCTGAGTCTCCTGGGCATCCACTGACAACGTCTGGAGAGAGAAGAAGGGCAAGGCCGTTTGGTATTTTTTTGTAAATTTTTTGCACATTTCACCAAATATAGCATGTTACAAACAGGGCCCCATAAGGGAGAGTTATGAACACCCAACCCAGGCAACACAGTGACTAGGGGCTGGTTTCAATGATGGACTTTTTTGGTAGAGAGGAACTACGTCACTGCCTATGTGAAAAAAACAACACATCTGGGGACTCTCCCAACAAATCACAAGGCAGCCATGCCAGAACGTCACCATTCAAAACCAAAGTTTACAGGCAAAACCTTTGCAGTGGTTTTAGTTAAGATAGATGATGCAAACTAGCCATTTGTCAAATGCACACAATAACCTCTGTCATCTCCATCCTGCTAGCTACTATTTAGTATTTTATTAAAGCAGATAAAGTAGTGGCAGTGACGTAGTTCCTCTATACCAAAAGAGTCCATCATTGAAACCAGATCCTAGTCACTGTTTTTGCCCGTGGTCGGGTTTACGAGACTACATAAGGGAAGGGAGAAGGGAAGAACGGAATAGGTTGAAATCCATGGAAAGAAAGAACTGGTCATGTAAATGTATGTATGGTGGGACTGGGAAGGGTGAGCAAGGATGTGTGTTTGTGTGTGTGTCTTGCCTTGTTGAGGGCGACGTGCATCTCGTCCACCAGGAACACATAGAGCTGGCTGAGGAAGGCCTGCAGCTGCTCAGGATCTGAGAAGGCCTCGGTCCGCAGCATCTTCTCCCTCACGATACGCACCACAGAGTACTGGCCATGACATAGTAGAAGGAACATCACCACAGAGTACTGGCTATGACATGGTAGCAGAAACATCACCACAGAGTACTGGCTATGACATGGCATCAGAAACATCAGCACAGAGTACTGGCCATGACATGGCAGCAGAAACATCAGCACAGAGTATTGACCCTGACATGGTAGCAGAAACATCAGCACAGAGTACTGGCCATGACATGGCAGCAGAAACATCAGCACAGAGTACTGGCTATGACATGGCAGCAGAAACATCCCCACAGAGTACTGGCTATGACATGGTAGCAGAAACATCCCCACAGAGTACTGGCTATGACATGGTAGCAGAAACATCACCACAGAGTACTGGCTATGACATGGCATCAGAAACATCAGCACAGAGTACTGGCCATGACATGGCAGCAGAAACATCAGCACAGAGTATTGACCCTGACATGGCAGCAGAAACATCACCACAGAGTACTGGCTATGACATGGTAGCAGAAACATCAGCACAGAGTACTGGCTATGACATGGTAGCAGAAACATCAGCACAGAGTACTGGCCATGACATGGCAGCAGAAACATCAGCACAGAGTATTGACCCTGACATGGTAGCAGAAACATCAGCACAGAGTACTGGCCATGACATGGCAGCAGAAACATCCGCACAGAGTACTGGCTATGACATGGCATCAGAAACATCACCACAGAGTACTGACCCTAACATGGTAGAAAAAACATCACCACAGATTTACAGTTGAAATCGGAAGTTTAGATACACCTTAGCCAAATACATTTAAACTCAGTTTCACAATTCCTGACATTTAATCCTAGTAAAAATTCCCTGTCTTAGGTCAGTTAGGATCTCCACTATTTTAAGAATGTGAAATGTCAGAATAATAGTAGAGAGAATGATTTATTTCAGCTTTTATTTCTTTCATCACATTCACAGTTGGTCAGAAGTTTACATACACTCAATTAGTATTTGGTAGCATTGCCTTTAAATTGTTTAACTTGGGTCAAATGTCATGGGTAGCCTTCCACAAGCTTCCAACAATAAATTGGGTGAATTTTGCCCCATTCCTCCTGACAGAGCTGGTGTAACTGAGTCAGGTTTGTAAGCCTCCTTGCTCGCACACGCTTTTTCAGCTCTGCCCACAAATGTCCTATAGGATTGAGGTCAGGGCTTTGTGATGGCCACTCCAATACCTTGACTTTGTTGTCCTTAAGCCATTTTGCCACAACTTTGGAAGTATGCTTCGGGTCTATTCTATGAAAAACAGTTGTTTATGAATAACATACAAGGGGAAACATATGTATCAGACAGCATTGAATTGTCTTCTCAAAAAGACTTAAAAAGGGACGACAGAGCTACGCTGGTCAAACTTGGAAAGACTGCACAAACAGATCTGGCATCAGAATATTTGGGATCCAATTGATCTTTCACTAAATCTATAATACATTGTAAGGAACCGACCTCAGATGAGAAGAACAAGCAGACTGGCTTGTTAACCAGAATTTAGGAGATAAGCACCAGCTGGCTACTGGTTAGCCCTGACCCCGCTGTCCAAAAGCAGCTATTGAGCCCTCATGCAACTGTCATTCTCAACATTATCCTTTACCCACTCCCCTAACCAGGATCATACTCATAAGTGTACACCGTAGCAAAAGGTTTTGCAACAGAAAACAAAAACAACTGTTTCTTAAGTTCAGGTATTCTCTGCCTGTTTCAGTCATTTTTTTTGGTGCCCAATGAATGCGACCCAGCCCTTTCTCACCTTAATCTGCTCCTTGAAAGCAAAGTACTTCCCAGAATAGTTGAGTTCTCCCAGGAGCTTGGTCTTGCGCTGCTCCTGGCTGGTTGGGTCCAGAGGCTTCTCTCCGGGCAGGAAGGCAGGCCCGAACAGCTGCTGGTACTGCTCCAACACCTGGCCTGCCACACTGGCTATCTGGGCCTGGTACTCCTGCACAGCCTGGTACAGCAGGATAGAAGGAAGGAAGTAGGGAAGCAAAGCCGCAAGGAAGGAAGGGATAAGTAATGCTAAAAATAGACTTGTTTTCAAACAATTATGACATTTGGTAACGATTTGCATTTCCCAGAGCCCGTTATAAGGTTAAGTGTGACGTTGGTTTGAGATGTGCTGGACCGCAGGAGACAGCAGCTATCATCACCGGAAACCACTGGCATTTTATGCCTCTACTTACTTTAGCAGGCTACTACCTTTGACTGTGTTCACAAGTCTAGCATCAGACCATGTTACTTGAGAGAGAGAGAGGAGAGAGAGGAGAGAGAGGAGAGAGAGAGAGGAGAGAGAGAGAGAGAGAGAGAAGTGTGTGTGTGTGTGTGTGTGTGTGTGTGTGTGTGTGTGTGTGTGTGTGTGTGTGTGTGTGTGTGGTAGTTTACTCTCTCTGCTCCAGCAGGTCTGCGAGGCAAAGGAGCTCTGGGAGGTATCAGCTCCATCACCCTTTCAACAGAAATGTAGAGAAAACGTAGTAAACCATAAAACAATGTTACAACAACATTACTAGGATATTGCTACAACGTTACTACAACTGCTACTACAACATCTATTCAAACAAACCATCCATTTTTCTTCCCATTCCAATCTATATTACTGCAGTACTTCCACTCAATTACTTCAGACTTACATGTTTATCTTTGAGGCCACTCCATATATTTAATTAAAGTTGAACAAACATTACGTTACCTTTTGGCTAACTCTTCCGGTGATCTCTTTGGCACCAGTGACTTCTCAAGAGCGATTTCAATGATGATGTAGGTTCTGGAATCTGCATACATCTAAGTTCAAGGTTCAAGTTCATTTGCCACATGCAATAGATACACTGGAAATGGTACACAGAGATGATAGGTACTACTTATAGAGGGTGGCAGGTAGCCTAGCAGTTAGGAGCGTTGGGCCAGTAACAGAAAGGTCGCTGGTTTGACTATGTGAAAAATCTGTGGATGTGCCCTTGAGCAAGGCACTTACTCTAATTGCTCCTGTCAGTCTCTCTGGATAAGAGAGAGTCTGCTAAATGACTACATTGTAAATGTATACATGACCCCTAGATTTGATCTTTTTGAATGGTTCACCGAACCCCAACTCACCTGACCCTCTGTGTTCACTTGTTGCTGCTGTTCAGTTTCAACCAGCGTCACACTATCAGAGCCAATGGGTGCTGACTTCCCCTGTGTCCCGGGCTGAAATTAAACACATCACCATGTCCTTCTCTCCCACCAATCAAGGCAAACAAGCACAGCATATTTCTCTTCTAGTTCACTCTTTACAAGTTAGAATATTGCCATGAGACATTGCAAAAAGACCAATTTGGAAATATACACTAGCAAACCAACTGCATGGTTCAACCATGCTACAGTTCAGAACAGTTATTAAACAGTTATTTTCTGGTTGGATGTGGGCATGTGTAGGCAACACTTCTAGGCAACACTTGTGTATGAACCATGAATGAGAGGTTGTTGTTTGTGTGGATCAACTTATGTACCTGTGCATGCTTGCATGCTTGTGTGTGTGTATGTATGTGTACTTTGTGCACTTTGTGTGTGTGCATCCGTGGGCATGCATGTGTGTGTGTGAGCGTGTGTGTGCACACTTGTGGAGGCACATGTGTGTGTGGGTGCATGCCTGTGTGTAAGAGCCTGTTATTTGTCTGGCCATGACAGATGCTTAGTTGGTGGGGTGGCTGTGTATGTGTGTGTGTATGTTTACGTGTATGTATGTGTGCATATGCACATGAGTCGGTGTGTTTGTTCGTCGATCTTTCAGCTGCTGTGCCACGGGGGGTGGGGGGGGTGTAGCGAGGGGCCAGATGAGCTAACAGCTAACGAGATGATTCACCGCTCTGACGACGCTGGCAAGCTGCTGCCATTAAGGCTAATTGCTTTGGGAAGCGGTCCTGTTGCTGCCGACCCATAATTCAATCATAGAGGAAATCAGGGTCTCTGATCTAAGATGCTCTGTGGGAGACTGCAGCTGGCCTATCAACAGGATGTCACTGAATGCTATTGAGACCTTTTACAAAGAAGTCATATCCTAGCTCTATTGCAATTCGTTTTTCTTCGATTCCTTGCATCCTATCTCCTTGTCTCCTACTCAACCATATTGGAGGAGAAGGTCAAAGGTCCCTCCCATCTCACCTTGTTCTCCAATGTGTTCTGAGAAAGAGGCAAGGAGAGAGGGTGCTAGGCATCAAGGAATGATGAATTGAGAAAGAGCCACTGTCTGAGACACAGAGCCCCATCATGGTCAAAAAGGCAGTAAGTCAGTCGCTCACCCTTTTGGGCGATTCCTTGGTGTCCTTCCCGCCCTTGTGACCGCCGTCAAACAGCTTACTAGGGATCGCCTTGCAGGAGCCTACGGAGGAGGGGGCCCTACCTCGGCCCTGGGTGGCCGGAGCCCTGATACTCTCTCTCAGAACACTGATGTTTCTCTTAGCCTGTCAAACACAATACAAGGGTCGTGTTCATTAGGGCACACCGTAACAAAACATTTTGCAACAGTAAACGAAAATGACGGAACTTATTGGACCAAGTCCATAGTCGTCCCTCCTGTTTCAGTCCGCTTGTCACCTTATGAACATGACCCGGGTCACACATAATAACACCAGATAATCACTCAGCAGGGGATGGTTTGGTTCTATGTTGCCAAGGTAATGCAAAAACTCAAGTTCAGCACCTCAGGGATAGCGTGACAGCATTAGAGCACATCACATGTGTTTGATGCCATTCCATTTGCTCCGTTCCAGCCATTATTATGAGCCGTCCTCCCCTCAGCAGACCCCATTAACAATCCAAACTATGACACAACAAGCCAATTGGCAATGAGTAAAAACCATCCCCGCAGAGATACAGTGCTGCACAGCTGTGAAATACTAAAAGATGTGTCAAAGGTGTGTTGTGGTTAACGGATGTATCTCATATTTCCACATTTGTTCATGTACAAGCTAAGAGCCCTTAGAAACCTAATGGTTATGAGATGTACTGCGCTAACACAAACAATTTGTTTTAAGATTGTAATAACATGGACCATCAAGTGTTTTGATTCTCTATTTTAGGACACCTGAGGGTATCATATATTTTTTTTTAAAGGGCAATAAAGGGTTATCTAGCTACATAGGAAATGTACAAAAACAAACCAAAACAACTAACCAAATGTCCTCAGCAGAATGATACTTTAAACAAAACTCCAATAGACAGAGAGAGAGCAACAAGGACACGAAACCTGGCACAGAATAGAATGGATGATAATCTGGACAACTGCTGTGTCTCAGAATGAATTAGTCAACATGGCTGCCTCTGTTCTGGTAGTCTGTTCTGCAAGTCTGTTTCATTTCTCCACTCATATCACAGTCTCTCTCACACACACAGACACACACCTAAAGCAGTTCTGTAATAATCACGAGTGACAAATTAGTATTGACCGTTCCTCCACACCTGCCACTGCAAGACCATCTCACCTTAGTCTTGCGATACCAAACCTGTCAACACCATATTCTTATTCCCCCCCCCCCCATTTTTTCTCCCCAATTTCGTGATTACGATCTTGTCTCATAACGGCAACTCCCCAACGGGCTCCGGAGAGGCGAAGGTCGAGTCATGCGTCTTCCGAAAACATGATCCGCCAAACTGCGCTTAATACCTGCTCGCTTAACCCGGAAGCCAGCTGCACCAATGTGTCGGTGGAAACACCGTTCAACTGACAACTGCAGTCAGCCTGCAGAAGCCCGGCTCGCCACAAGGTGTCGCTAGAGCGCGATGAGCAAAAGTAAAGCCCCCCCGGCCAAACCCTCCCCTAATCCGGACGGTGCTGGGCCAATTGTTCGCCGTCCTATTGTACTCCCGGTCACGGCCGGTAATGAGATGGAACCCCAGGCTGTAGTGACACCGCAACACTGGGATGCAGTGCCTTAGACCGCTGCCACTTGGGAGGCCCCAACTACACCATATTCTAAAGAAACCTTGAATGGCTGTAGTCGAAGCTACTTTCACCTTGACCAGTAGGTCAGAGTCGTAGAAGGGGTAGAGCCGGTATGCCCCACGGACACGCCTCGCCCCGGGGTACAACAGGGGCGCCATGTCCACGTATGCCACACCATGGAAGGAGAGTTGGGTCTCATCCTCACCCTGTTGAACAGACACACACACACACAAAGGCAGTTCAAACAAACATTAGTAAGGATATTAACAATAATGGCCAAGAGTGATTTAATCAGATCCTGTATAGGAGAAATTCAGTGTCTTACTCCCTTGTCTTTGCCAGCCTTCCCTCCCTTAGTGGCTCCAACCTGTGGTGACCTCATGACCTCTACTGGCCACAGTCTGCTTTCTGCTATCCTATGGGTCAGACTGAGAGAGGAGGATAGAACATGGTTAGAGAATTCAATTCAATTCAATAAAACGGTATTGTTCCCAAAGGGAAATTTGGTAGCAGTGCATTATATAGGCCAACTTATTTCAATTCAATTTTGAAAAACTTTATTGAGGATACTGTAGCTTCATAGCCTCTCTATTTATATTTGTTACAGATAAAATCCAAGATTTGTGTGTTTAAAGCAAGGCTCAATAGAAGCAGATTGTTGGCAGTGAGGTGGTGTATCTGTCTCACCAGGCTGCACCATCTGCATCCAGAAAGCAACGACGCTCTGTGTCCCAGCTCACTCTCTTCTTATTGGTCTCCGCTTCTTTCCGGAAATCCCTGTCCTGGAAAACACAGGAAGAGATGAGGGGAAGAGATCCATACATTACACAGAATGTATTGGTCAAACCACTGAGAGTGCAAACAACGATGACTCAATGACAATAATTGAAAAAACGACAGAACAATAAAAACATTTGATTCATTTGGTATTAAGGTGAGATTGTGCGGCAGTACTAGAGATGGTTATACCAACCATAATACTAGAGTACAAGTAGGCTAGAGTACCTCTATGCTGGTGAGATCCCCATCCTCCATCTCAATGGGCTCTCCCTCCATGGAGACACCTGGTATGAATTGAGCTCCAGGAGCCAACAGGGGACCCAGGGGCCACTTTCTGGGTCTTCCCATGGGTTCACTCTCCCCGCCCACCTTCAGCAGCCCATTGGAGAACATCAGCACCTGCTCTTTCTGGGGGGAAACAAGAAATGTGTCAGGAACAAGTTACAGTTAAATGTCATATGACATTAGGGATTGTGGGTTCATCTGTGTGTCTGCATTGTATCCTTGAATTACTGTCAATAGTTCAAAGTTGACAACATTTCCACAGTAAAAATGCTTTAGTGCATTAGTATGGGAATTGGTCTGTACTATTCCAGTGTGATTGTGAACTAACCTATAGAGTTGTCATTCTATTCAATAGCAAATATTTGCCAAATGGCATGAAAAGAAGAGGAATTTCACTTTACTTCCTGTATTGACTGAATTTAAATGGAATTGGCCCCAACCCTGATGGCAACATAGGTCTCTTATCGCTCACCTCTGCAGTGAGGGGAACCTGCAGGGCAGCCACGTAGCTGGAGGGAGGACCAGACCCAGAGACAGGGTTCCACACCTCCGGGACAGAGTAAGCTGTCTCCACAGTAACCTTCAGCAGGTTGGAGTCAGACAGCTGGACGCCGGATAACAGAGGCTCAGGAACACAGACGGTCACATCTAGAGATGGCTGGGTGCCAGGCAGAGGAGGGATGTCAATTACAAACAAACAGAGCACGCACGCACGCACGCACGCACGCACGCACGCACGCACGCACGCACACGCACACGCACACGCACACGCACACGCACACACACACAGTCACACAGTCACACAGTCACACAGTCACACAGTCACACACACACACACAAAGTCACACACACACACAAAGTCACACACACACAAAGTCACACACACACAAAGTCACACACACACAAAGTCACACACACATAGTTTCTCGTGCTGGTTGGTTTTTACTCCTACTTTACAGCTGCCCTCCTGTGAGGCTGCCTCCGCAGGTGAGCCAGGAGTTGGATGAAGAAGCACAGTGGAGAAGAAGCTGACCTGACCTATTGAGGGTGAGAGAGAGAGGAATACATTTACATTTCAAACATGAGTGAGTTTTTTGGGGGGACCCTGGAAGGTATTAAGTTAGATGGATACTTGATTGGATCTAATGTGTTGGTCTCTCACCATGCAAGAGAGGTAGCAAGTCCACTATAGCTTGACCTATAACTGCAGTCTTCTCCTCCTTCTGCTTCTTCTCCTTGGGAAGGACCTCAATCACTGTCACTAAATGACAATGACACAATAGAGAGGATTAATTTGGTAAGCAACCGTGGATTGGTGAACAACTGGCTGAACGAGGGAGACACGGTACAATGAGGATATGGATCAATCGTCAAGATAAATAGTGGCTTGAACATCTGAAACAAGCAGCACACATCATAATAATGGATTAGTTAGTAGTAACTCACATATGACAGGTTTGTGTGCCATGTCATCTAATGTGTGGGCAGCATCTGAGCACTCAAAGCTGCAGGTGAAGTTGTAGTCCACGCCCTGATCCACAGCAGCATCCAGCTTCTGGGAATCTCCCAGGACGATGCCATTGAACTCAGCCCTCACATAGTTCAGGATGCACTCAGCCTTGTTGCCCCTCTGGAAGTGAAAAACAGCGACACCATTTTGTTAGGGGTGTGTTTATTATAATACTAACGTTAGCAGAACGTTAGCAGAATTTGATCAATAGAGCTCAGTCACAGCCGGGAGTGCACATTTTTGTCATAGCCAAACACACCTGATCCATTAAGTTAGTCATCAAACTCTTGATTAACTGAATCAGTTGTACTTCCTGAGCTAGGACAAAAAAAGTGCACAACTGTGGATCCCCAGAATCCAAGAATGTAAAACACCAAGTTAGCCATATATGCAAGTTGCTACAACTGACCGTTCTTATTCTACCAGTGCTACTAACGTACTGGAAACCAGATAGGGATGCAGGCTTACCAGGTTATTTCCACGAAGTACTGTTATTTTCACGAGTGTTACTTTGTCTCTCGCACCACGAAATTGTTCCATTCTGGTTTTGTAAATCAGAGTGAGTAGAAGTCAAATGTTTGTTAATTGTTCTGGATAAACAACCCCCCTGCACTGCAGCAGGTGAATACATCAGTGTCCCCGTTTCCATAGTAGCGAGTCTGAATATCGCGAGAAGTTGGAGTTATTGTTGTTGGAGTTGGTGGAGTGGCTTGCTAACTTATTTGCTCGTAAGTCGCGTGTGCTATTTTTTTTACGTGAGTAATATGTATGTTGTCCAGTATTTAGAGGACTACATAGTAGACGTTGTGTATGAACGCCAGACAATTTTGAATGGGTTTTGTCACAGTCGGTTGGACTTTGCAAATCTATTCTGTTTTGCCAGTTAGCTAACGTTAGCTAGCGTAACTTCCGAGTTTTATTTTCGCGGGTCAGTACAACAACAGACATATGACAGCTTCCTAAAGTTGCATGCAGATGTTTGGCAAGTGTCACACTTTCTCAAGATGCTGCATTCAAATGTGTATGTGATGCATTTACGTTTGCAGTGTGCCTATGCTTTCATTTACCTAACAAGCTAGAGCAGGGGTCTATTCACTAGGAACGAAACGGAGAGGGTCCTACCTGAATACGTCCAATATAACATAATGTTTTCGCTGTAAAAAGTTGTCCGATGCAAAACGTTTTGGACTAATGATTACACCCCAGATATAGTAGCGCTGTTTTGTTTGCGCATGGTCACTGTGAACTTTAATCTATTGTGCATGACAGTGCCAGGCTGCCTGCATCATGTCACTGCTTAGCCTTGTGGATGAAGCCATCAAGTTGTGCAAAGTAGAGGAGACCAAGATAAACGAGCACATCCTTCAATACAGGGAGATACTGCGTTCTTTGTAAGTACAGTAAAACTTCCACGTGCATTGCTATCTATTAAGCTAATGTTCTACAGTTGTTCTATATGAGTAGGTAACTCGATAGGCCTATGTTATAACATGATGGCCATCTGATCATTCACCAGGAGACCACAGCAGGAAGACTGCAAGGAAATAGAACTGACAGATGATGTTGAAAAGGGTATTATGATGATCCACAATCTGTTATTTTCTCTGAAGCCCAGTACCAGTTACTAGTAGTAACTGGATATGGTAATGTTTTTAATATCTATGTTGTCAGCATATTTTTTCTCTGTTTAGACCCAGATGTCCAACTGGAGGAGAGACGGGAGATGGAACTGCTGAATCGATTGCTGGAGAGGGCCCTCAGAGTTCGCGTTGGCACAGCACCCCAAAAAGACCCTCAGAACTGTACAGGACCAAAGAAAGAACCAATGGACACTACACAGGGAAAGGGAAGGGCTCTGACCCCAGGTGGCACCAAAGGGAATAAAAATGGCATTAAAACTACCTCCAAACCCATCACGATGGACAAAAAAGAGTCCAGAAAGTATTCTGCGTCCCATCTCTACAGGGGTGGAAGGGGGAGGATGGGTCATCCGGTAGGTCATTCAGGACAAGGCAGGGCAAGCATGATCAGAAGCTCTGTCCAGATCCAGAAACGATCTGTCGTGTCATCAAAGGAGTTTCCACCCCAGTCCTCTGGGAAGGCAGTGAAGCAGGCTGGTCCTCCAGGTCCTGTGTCACATAATCAGGGTCAATCACCGCAGGCCTCATCAGCACATCATCAGGTTGAGGTGTCCCACAGGTGGTTGTCAGCTGCAGCCACTTCCTTCCAGCCCCCTAACGGGGACACGGTGTCTGTTTCACACATGGAGGGGATGCCAAAAGCACATGTAATTTCACCTCCACAGAATGGGTAGGCTGCAAGACAACACTAGACCACTGCTTAGTGAACAAAGTATGTGACGGTGTCAAATTCCTATTCCAGAAGCAACATAGCCAATTAAAATGGAACGTCAAAGTACAGTTCTGATATCGTTAAGAAGTTGGCTAGAAGCAACTCAACGTTTTATGATATAATATGACTAGTCTGTTGTGACAATAAGTAGTTTGAGTGTGGTTTAATGACACTGTACATGTTTGATTGTGTTTTTGTGGCAGAGCTCCCACACAGTGGTTAACTAAATGGATCAGTCTAAGGACCAAACAAAGCAGGTCAGCCAGATTCTAACTAATGTCTGAGTCTAAAGGAAATTAAGTTAATGTATATATAATTTGATATACAGAAGAATGTACTTAACTGTCTTATGATTTATATTATCTTGTTTGATATTGTACATTTAATTGTATCTTTTGTGGAGGAAATGTCTGACCTATATCATCCTCCATGTAACATTTTCCATGCAGTGTTCTGTATTGCATACAGAATTTTCTCTAATGTATTATGTGTTAAAAGGGTAAATTCCTATGATTCTGTCAGGAACAGCTAGCTAGATATCCACAACAAACGTCCAAAAAGTGATAGTTTTTTTTCTTCTATATGTCTTTTGCATACTCATTGATGTTGAGCTGTGTTTGTTTGGGGACCAAGAAGTAGGCTATACATGTATACAACAGGAGGTTGGTGGCACCTTAATTGGGGAGGACTGGCTTGTGGTAATGGAATCAGTGGAATGGTATCAAATACATCAAACACATGGTTTGATTCCATTCGCTCTGTTCCAGCCATTATTATGAGCTGTCCTCCCCTCTGCAGCCTCCACTGATGTATACTTGTATGGTGGCTGGGACATTCATTTGACCCTTTCAGTTTTTTTTCTTCCCTCAGGTTATGGGACAAAGTCCTGGCTCTACAATCCAAACCTGTGGCGGAGAGGAGTCACTTCACGGAGAGAGTGAAAGCCACTGTATCCTTCCTCAGATGAACTGAACATTTAACACCCACATATAGCTAAACCTGATTTCATGCACCCTCATGCTTACGTCTAGGCATTAATGAGTAGTTAAATAGTGTTTTAATAGTATATCTTATTTGTGACATGGGACCTGTAGAGATATCAATTGTTCATTTCAACGAGTATAAACTCGTTACTAATTCTCTCACTCCCACTCGTTCACACAGCCTACGAGAGAGAAATTAGCACGGCATCAAATTCAGTGTCTACCAGCGTTTCTCAAAATATCACACCAGATTTTTAGAATTCACACACAGAAAATTAAATGTGTGCATACACGTGTGTCTTCTAATATTATCTCACAGAGTCTTGTCTGCTTGTTCTCCTTGACCCATCCCCTTATGGGTCAGTTCCCCAGAGAGTGTCCAACCAGTGGCAGACCGGCCGACACCGGGGCTCAGGTGGACAGACTGACACAGCTTTGCACGGATCTGAGTCATTGCTACCAGAGCGAGCGGCTGCTGCTGCTGACTGGCCAGACCTTCAGAACCTCTGGCACTGAGCCAGGTACCAGCCCAGCCAGAGGAGATGCAGAAGGGGGGATGGAAGGAGGGATAAGTAAGAAATAGGAAATTACAGAAGTGGAGGGATGGAGAACTGGTAGGAGATGACAGAAGTATGGGCGATGAGAAAACAAGAGTCTGGAAGGAAAAGCAATAGGGGGTGGAGAAGGGGTCCATTTATCCAAGAACTAAGGATTTAATTAGCTTAGAAATAAGAACGTTCAGTGTTATTTTTCAGCTCATCACCCCTTAGTCCTCTGACCTCATTAACTGCTGAGCTTATTAATTCTGAAGCCATTAGCAATCATTTGACAGAGCTGTTTTTATGCTACAGATAACAATTAATTACAGTAACTTCTGAGTAATGTAAAGCAATTAGATACGGCAAAACCTTTTCATTTTTTATAGCACCATTACCAATACATTTGAGATTGATTTGCATTGCGCTTTATCACTGCATTTGTTTAATTTCATGTCCAAATACTGAAGAGAGTAATTATTTGTCAATGTGTAATAATGTAGTAATAATAATGCTTCGCTCATGTCTGTAATACATACAGTGCATTCGGAAAGTATTCAGACCCCTTAACTTTTCCCACATTTTGTTACGTTACAGCCTTATTCTAAAATGGATTCAATTATTTTTTTCCCCCTCATCAATCTATACACAATACCCTATAATGACAAGGCAAAAACAGGTTTTTAGAATGTTTTAGCAAATTTATAAAAGAAATATGAAATAACATTTACATAAGTATTCACACCCTTTACTCAGTACTTTGTTGAAGGACCTTTGGCAGCGATTACAGCCTCGGGTCTTCTTGGGTATGACGCTACAAGCTTGGCACACCTGTATTTTGGGAGATTCTCCCATTCTTCTCTGCAGCTCTGCCAGGTTGGATAGGGAGTGTCGCTGCACAGCTATTTTCAGGTCTCTCCAGAGATGTTCGATTGGGTTAATTGTTTCTCATGGTCTGAGTCCTTCAGGTGCCTTTTGGCAAACTCCTAGCGGGCTGTCATGTGCCTTTTACTGAGGAGTGGCTTTCATCTGGCCACTCTACCATAAAGGCCTGAATGGTGGAGTGCTGCAGAGATGGTTGTCCTTCTGGAAGGTTCTCCCATCTCCACAGAGGAACTCTGGAGCTCTGTCAGTGACCATCGGGTTCTTGGTCACCTCCCTGACCAAGGCCCTTCTCCCCCGATGGCTCAGTTTGGCTGGGCGGCCAGCTCTAGGAAGAGTCTTGGTGGTTCCAAACTTCCATTTAAAAATGATGGAGGCCACTGTGTTCTTGGGGACCTTCAATGCTGCAGTAATTCTTTGGTACCCTTTCCCAGATGTGTGCCTCAACACAATCCTGTCTCGGAGCTCTACGGACAATTCCTTTGACCTCATGACTTGGTTTTTGCTCTGATATGTACTGTCAACTGTGGGACCTTTATATAGACAGGTGTGTGCTTTTCCAAACCATGTCCTATCAATTCAATTTAAACTATCAAATTAAAGTCGCACACTCCATGTGTATTCTCCCAGCAATTTAATGGGTATTTACCAATGTTTCGGCATCACTGTGCCTTCCACCCTGAGGAGATTACACATGGAGTGTGCAACTCTCTTTATTTTGATAGTTTGTAGTTTATTCACTGTTAGTCAGCACCTCCACACAAACTATTATTCTGGGTGTGTGCCAGCTTGTGTTTTTTATCATTCAATTGAATTTACCACAGGTAGACTCCAATCAAGTTGTAGAAATATCTCAAGGATGATCAATGGGAACAGGATGCACCTGAACTCAATTTAGAGTCTGATAGCAAAGAGTCTGAATTCTTATGTAAAGATAATTTGCCAAACATGTCTGAAAACTGTTTTTCGCTTTGTCATTATGGGGTATTGTGTGTAGATTGATGAGGAAAACATTTATTTAATCAATTAGAGAATAAGACTGTAACGTAACAAAATGTGGAAAAAGTTAAGGGGTCTGAATACTTTCCGAATGCACTGTACATTTATATTTATGAATATTTTTTCCGTTATTATGTGAAGCAACATGCCAGAAGAGGGAACATGAGACCTTGCTGATGCTGGAAGGCCTGGACAAGATGGTGGCAGACCTCCGTAAACATGCTGGACAGCTGAGAAAAGGTACTACATCTTGCTTCACTCTATACACTCACGCACACACACATCTCCACTCTCAATGTTTTAATCAAATGTTGAGAATTAGTTCACATTTTAAAAATCAGTCTTGGAAAGTAGGCATATTACCCTCCAATACTCCCTTTACTGACTTTTCCAGGGACTTCACTTGTGGTGAAATTGTGACCCTTTGCAATTGATTCACGCAGCAGAATGAGCCTGTATAGCATCTCACAGTATAATGCAACATATTCTCCACGACCTTGAACCAATACAATTATAAGCTGAGCTCTTTTCCCCCTCTCACCAATCTCACTGTGACAGTGTGGTGCTGATGTGGGGGACTTTTATTTAGAACTGACAGTTTTTAGTGCTCCCAAAGCCTCCAAGGTGACTGGCTAGGGGCCAGATTGTGACAGAATGTTCCAGAACACACACACACTATCCAGAGTCAAAGCCAGAGTCCCCACTTAAAATTGAGAGGCTCAACTGGCTGCATGGCTGGCCCCGGCCTTCTCTGACACTCACAAAGAAATATCTAATTTGCATGTACTTAAGTATTCACATCCCTGAGTACCAATACTTTGTAGAAGCACCTTTGGCACAGATTTGTCGTGAAATATTTCTAATCAATGGAGAGAGACTTAGATTTCCTCAAAACAATCAAACTTTATTATTCATTATTACAATAATGGAGCTGGTCAACAATAAACCCAGAGGTGATCACTGAGAACCCACCAGCAGATTTGGGTTACAGCTCTTTATAGCAAAGTACATCCTCCTGAATGTTCATGACAAACAGATGTGTAGAATTATACAAAGATACATTATGTAATCAAGCAACAGACACAAATGTACATTGCGCAAGGTTTCTGTCTCTAGGTAATTTACTGCTTGTTTATACAGAGTTATCTTCTCAGTTTCACACACCTTAACACACAGATACTAATGCAACATGGAACACTGGGTACTCATCACAATTTCTGAAGTCCGGTGTTCATCTGCGTGTGGGAGAGAAACTGGAGGGAGGGTTTACCTGGTCCTGGCAGACAGGCCAGCATTTCACAGACACTAATCATTCAATGGAATGCAGGCTGTAGGTTTTATCACCAAGACATTTTAAATCAATTGCCAGTGTTAAGCCCCAGAGGCCCAACTCAATCACACAAACACAGATGAGAGAGTACTAATCAAAGCTATTCGATGCATAAACAGTATTAAAACATAATCTTGTAATTTTCTACCATAGATTACAGCTATGAGTCTTTCTGGGTAAGTCTCTAAGAGCTTTCCACATCTGGATTGTGCAACATTTTCCCATTTTTATTTTTTCAAAATTCTTCAAGCTCTGTGATATTGGTTGTTGATCATTACTAGATAACCATTTCAGGTCTTGCCAAGTAGATTTAAGTCAAAACTAACTCGGCCACTCAAGAACATTTACTGTCTTCTTGGTAAGCAACTCCAGATTTGGCCTTGTGTTTTAGGTTATTGTCCTGCTGAAATGTGAATGAATCTCTGTGTCTAGTGGAAAGCAAAACTGAAGCAGGTTTTCCTCTAGGATTTTGCCTGTGCTTAGCTCCATTCTGTTTCTTTTTTCCCTGAAAACTCCCCCGTCCTTAAAAATTAAATGCATAACCATAACATGATGCAGCCACCACTATGCTTGAAAATGTACTCAGTAATATGTTTGGGGCAAATACAATACTTTGTATTCAGGACAAAAAAGTGAATTGCTTTGCCACATTTTTTTCAGTATTACTTTAGTGCCTTGTTGCAAACAGAATGCATGTTTTGGAATATTTTATTAGGCACAGGCTTTCTTATTTTCACTGTCAATTAGGTTAGTATTGTGGACTAACTACATTTTATTGTTGATCCATCCTCAGTTTTCTCCTATCAAAGCCATTAAACTCTGTAACTGTTTTAAAGTCACCATTCGCCTCATGGTGAAATCCCTGAGCAGTTTCCTTCCTCTCCAGCAATCATGTTAAACACTATTATTGCACACATAGTGAGTCCATGCAACGTATTATGTGACTTGTTCAGCAAAAGTTTACTCCAGAACATATTTGGGCTTGCCATAACAAAGGATTTGAATCTTGCCATAACAAAGGATTTGAATACTTATTGACTCAAAAGACATTTCCGATTTTAAAAAATTACATTATGGGGTATTGTGTATATAGGCCAGTGACAAATCTAAATTTCATCCATTTTAAATGCAGGCTGTAACACAACAAAATGTGGAATAAGTCAAGGGGTGTGAATACTTTCTGTAGAACAATTATACAGTTCCTATTTTATCTCTAATCTACATTCTGGTATTCGTTCTGAAGGAACTGTATCATTCTCATAATTGATCTCTAATCTATATTCTGGTAGTCTGATTATTATGCAGCATTTTATTTTGGGACAATTCAATTCAGTGTAAATGTCCAACAATAGAATGGTACAGTGACGCTTTTGTTGCAGCATTGTCATGAGTCAACTGACAACAGTATGATGAGCAGATTAATTCTCAGGTCACGATCCCCCAATGGAGAAATGTGCTCCCTGAGAGTCAATCTTCACGCGGACACACACTAACGAGCTAATTGAACCCCTCACTGTCTTGACTTATGGATAATGAAAATAGAAACCGTCAGAGTAACACCGGATTTATTCTTGTTTCCTTGGGCTCCTTTTGAGATCTTCGTGTGTGTGACGGTGAGGCTCCTTCTCAGGTCCCCCTGTGTGAATGTGACGATGGGGTTTTAAAGCCGTCAGTCAGTCCATCCTTGACGGCGCGCAATGCTTGGCTTGTCCCTGCTATTTAAAGCTGAGGGAGCAGCAAGCACACAGGAGGCGCAAACGTTTTCGGCTTCGGTTGCTCACGCTCCTCTCACTCTAAAAATAATCATAATTTTTCCGACCAGAGCGGGAGGCATGGGATCGATGGAGGAGGCCGAAGGGGGAAGGAGCGGGCGCGTTCTGCCCCGTCAGAAGTAAGGGCGAGTGGGGTGACCTGAGTGGGGTGACCCCCTTGCCCCCCACCCTGACCTACACCAGCCAGGCAGAGCTCCAGGAGGTGGAGAGGCTGAGGTTGCGAGTGGAGCTGCTACAGCAGGAGGTGCACCTGCATCAGGTAAGAGACACATCTGTCTCATATACACACACCTGTATCAGGTAAGAGACACATCTGTCTCATATACACACACCTGTATCAGGTAAGAGACACATCTGTCTCATATACACACACCTGTATCAGGTAAGAGGCACATCTGTCTCATATACACACACCTGTATCAGGTAAGAGGCACATCTGTCTCATATACACACACCTGTATCAGGTAAAAGACACATCTGTCTCATACACACACACCTGTATCAGGTAAGAGGCACATCTGTCTCATACACACACACCATCTGTCTCATATACACATACCTGTATCAGGTAAGAGGCACATCTGTCTCATATATATATATACACACACACACACACCTGCATCAGGTAAGAGGCACATCTGTCTCATATACACACACCTGTATCAGGTAAGAGACACATCTGTCTCATATACACACACCTGTATCAGGTAAGAGGCACGTCTGTCTCATATACACACACACACACACACACACACACACACACACACACACACACACACACACACACACACACACACACACACACACACACACCTCTGCATCAGGTAAGAGGCACATCTGTCTCATACACACACACCTGTATCAGGTAGCTAATAACACACCCTTTGCATATTTCTACCAAAAGCCATGCCATTACACACCTGTGCTATGTTAAAAGGAAAAAGTTGATTTCTCCACAAAGGTCAGTATGGAGACAGTGATTTTGGGTCTGTGTGTATGTATGCATTAGTCACTCTTTTGGTGTGTGTTCTGTTTCTCTGACAGGCTCTCTCTGACACCATGGTCATGCCCTCCGCTCCTGGACTTCCCAACCCCGCCGCGCTCCGTGACATCTACTCCCTGCTTGGAGAGGGAGGGGTGATGTTTCCTACTCTGGTTCTGGACACAGAACCTGACTAAAGGAACAGGTCAAATCAACTGAACAGGCCAAATCACCTGGGTCATGTTTATTAGGGCACACAATGCAGCAGAAAACAAAAATGAAAGTTTCTAATTGGACAAGTCCCCTCCCTGTTTCATTCGGTGTTCTTCCATTTGGTGCCTAATGAACACGACCAAGAAATACTATTGAAGAATAGACCAATGAGTGTCTTAGGAAGGGACACCGAGAACAGAGGAAGAAGGATGGAGAATCTTCTGAAAAGATAGATTTTTGTGTTTTGGGAATGTCAATCTGTGTATTTATTTGGAGTGATTGAGCATTTTGGTTTTACATTGTTCCTTTTTGTATATTGTAAGACTCTTATAATTAGATTAAATTATTCAAATTGATGGATATTGAAAAAGTTTCCCATTCGGTAGTCTACATCTACAAATGTGTAATACTTTTTGTTTAATAATTAAATTAAGTAAAAATGTTGTAGGTCAACTAAGTTGGGGTCACTGACATGCTGTGATTTTATATTTGTCAGCAGGTGGCGCTATACCCATGACGCGCCTTTCAAATCAAAAACAGCCTACATGCAGTACATTAGTACTTGTTATACAGACTACATACAGTACATTAGTACTTGTTATATAGACTACAAACAGTACATTAGTACTCGTTATACAGACTACATACAGTACATTAGTACTTGTTGTACAGACTTCATACAGTACATTAGTACTTGTTGTACAGACTTCATACAGTACATTAGTACTTGTTATACAAACTACATACAGTACATTAGTACTTGTTATGCAGACTACATTCCCTCTTATCTATCTAATGCATGTTAAGTTTTAATTTTAAATATCAAGTACACCATTTTTCCCAGCGAAATGAATACTGTCGTTAATACAACGTGAAGCACTGTGGCTAATACAACGGGAAGCACTGTGGCTAATACAACGGGAAGCATTGTGGTTAATACAACGGGGAGCACTATGGTTAATACAACGGGGAGCACTATGGCTAATACAACGGGAAGCACTGTGGTTAATACAACGGGAAGCACTGTGGCTAATACAACGGGAAGCACTGTGGTTAATACAACGGGAAGCACTGTGGTTAATACAACGGGAAGCACTGTGGTTAATACAACGGGAAGCACTGTGGTTAATACAACGGGAAGCACTGTGGCTAATACAACGGGAAGCACTGTGGCTAATACAACGGGAAGCACTGTGGTTAATACAACGGGAAGCACTGTGGTTAATACAACGAGAAGCGCTGTGGCTAATACAACGGGAAGCACTGTGGTTAATACAACGAGAAGCACTGTGGTTAATACAACGAGAAGCACTGTGGTTAATACAACGGGAAGCACTGTGGTTAATACAACTGGAAGCACTGTGGTTAATACAACGGGAAGCACTGTGGCTAATACAACGGGAAGCACTGTGGTTAATACAACGGGAAGCACTGTGGTTAATACAACGGGAAGCACTGTGGTTAATACAACGGGAAGCACTGTGGTTAATACAACGGGAAGCACTGTGGTTAATACAACGGGAAGCACTGTGGTTAATACAACGGGAAGCACTGTGGTTAATACAACGGGAAGCACTGTGGTTAATACAACGGGAAGCACTGTGGCTAATACAACGGGAAGCACTGTGGCTAATACAACGGGAAGCACTGTGGTTAATACAACGGGAAGCACTGTGGTTAATACAACGGGAAGCACTGTGGTTAATACAACGGGAAGCACTGTGGCTAATACAACGGGAAGCACTGTGGTTAATACAACGGGAAGCACTGTGGTTAATACAACGGGAAGCACTGTGGTTAATACAACGGGAAGCACTGTGGTTAATACAACGGGAAGCACTGTGGTTAATACAACGGGAAGCACTGTGGCTAATACAACGGGAAGCACTGTGGTTAATACAACGGGAAGCACTGTGGCTAATACAACGGGAAGCACTGTGGCTAATACAACGGGAAGCACTGTGGCTAATACAACGGGAAGCACTGTGGCTAATACAACGGGAAGCACTGTGGCTAATACAACGGGAAGCACTGTGGCTAATACAACGGGAAGCACTGTGGTTAATACAACGGGAAGCACTGTGGTTAATACAACGGGAAGCACTGTGGTTAATACAACGGGAAGCACTGTGGTTAATACAACGGGAAGCACTGTGGCTAATACAACGGGAAGCACTGTGGCTAATACAACGGGAAGCACTGTGGCTAATACAACGGGAAGCACTGTGGCTAATACAACGGGAAGCACTGTGGCTAATACAACGGGAAGCACTGTGGCTAATACAACGGGAAGCACTGTGGCTAATACAACGGGAAGCACTGTGGTTAATACAACGGGAAGCACTGTGGTTAATACAACGGGAAGCACTGTGGTTAATACAACGGGAAGCACTGTGGTTAATACAACGGGAAGCACTGTGGTTAATACAACGGGAAGCACTGTGGTTAATACAACGGGAAGCACTGTGGTTAATACAACGGGAAGCACTGTGGCTAATACAACGGGAAGCACTGTGGCTAATACAACGGGAAGCACTGTGGCTAATACAACGGGAAGCACTGTGGCTAATACAACGGGAAGCACTGTGGTTAATACAACGGGAAGCACTGTGGTTAATACAACGGGAAGCACTGTGGCTAATACAACGGGAAGCACTGTGGTTAATACAACGGGAAGCACTGTGGCTAATACAACGGGAAGCACTGTGGCTAATACAACGGGAAGCACTGTGGCTAATACAACGGGAAGCACTGTGGCTAATACAACGGGAAGCACTGTGGTTAATACAACGGGAAGCACTGTGGTTAATACAACGGGAAGCACTGTGGCTAATACAACGGGAAGCACTGTGGTTAATACAACGGGAAGCACTGTGGTTAATACAACGGGAAGCACTGTGGTTAATACAACGGGAAGCACTGTGGCTAATACAACGGGAAGCACTGTGGCTAATACAACGGGAAGCACTGTGGCTAATACAACAGAGTTTGCTCTTATGAGGCAGCAAATAAGGATGCAGGTGACTCATTTGGGTAAAGAAGGCCTAAACTAACTCTGTCCTTCTGGTCTGTGGGGTGGTGTGGAAGGAGAACAATGTAGGAGCTTCACTATTATCCATCTTGGCCCTGGGCTGCATTCAAAACACGCCAGGGGTACTGTGAATGGAAAAACTTGGCAAAACAGTTTAATGACGACTGGGGAGGGCTGAAGAGGTAGATCAACAGCATGAGCCTCACCTGCCCGGGCAACACGCCACCGGTCGACAGGTGGTGTAGGTACGAACCAGTGGAGGCTGCTGAGGGGAGGACGGATCATAATGATGACTGGAACGGAGAAAATGGAATGGCACCATGGAAACCATGTGTTTGATGTATTTGATACCGTTCCGCTCCAGCCATTACTATGAGCCTATCCTCCCAAATTATGGTACCACCAACCTCCTGTGGCACGCACCAAGTGCCAGTCCCAATTCACTCCCTCCTCTTCCCCCTGGCCCTAACCTAATCCTTTGATGTTTGCAGATGTTTAAAGTGTAAGCAATATGGTGGATGCACCACCGCTTCACTTCCTATCGAGACCCTTCAGATCAGCCAACATTGAAGGGTAAGGCCTACGGGACCAGCTGTCTGTGTTCATCTCCATAGTCATAGACACAAACTTGATCTGTGTCTTGGACTGGCCAGAATCCATGGCTAATCTAAGAGGAATAGCCTCTGTCTGCTGTTTCATACATTTTGACTGACGTTCCCATCCTGTCTGATTCTGTCACAGATTTCTACATCATGTATGGGTCTGGTATGACCACATCTAATATTCTATCTATCTGATCCTAGGATCTGTTGGGATACAATATGAAGTGATGGGTCTGTCAAACAAATTGTATTTGTCACATGCACTGAATACAACAAGTGTAGACCTTACATTGAAATGCTTACTTACAACCCCTTTACCAACAGTGCAGTTAAAAAAAAGAGTTAAGAAAATATTTACCAAATAAACTAAAGTAAAAAATTATAAAAAAGTAACACAATAAAATAACAATAACGAGGCTATACACAGGGGGTACCGGTACCGAGTCAATGTGTGGGGGTACAGGTTAGCCAAAGTAGTTTGTACATGTAGGTAGGGGTGAAGTGACTATGCATAGATAATAAACAGCGAGTAGCAGCAGTGTACATTTTATGAATTGTTCAGCAGTCTTATGGCTTGGAAGTAGAAGCTGAGCCTTTTGGTCCAAGACGACGCTCCGGTACCGCTTGTTGTTCGGTAGCAGAGAAAACAGTTTATGACTTGGGTGACGGATTCTCTGACAATTTTTTGGGTTTTCCTCTGATGCGAAATGAGAGATTATGAGGGTGGGTGTGAGAGGTAGCGGGGGCCTAGAGAGGATGAAAAGGGCCAGTTCAATGCGTGCCCAGTCTACCCACAGTCAAATGACGTGAGGATGGCACAAGCTGGTCCAGACTGGGCGACAGGTGGCGCCGGGTTTACACAGCGGGTCGTGGGTGAGTATGCTCTGCTGCACCAGACCTCACACACACACACACACACACCTCCAGGGTGACTGAGTCACCAGGGGAACAGGTTCCATGGAAAGCTACTCAGATGGATGTCAGCTGGGGTGAGCAGGTTTCTCACCAGAAAGAGACAAAGAGACATAATAGCATACAGCAGGATAGTAGTCATGGTGACACAAGTGTAGTGTTCAGTAGGCACAAAATTGAATAAAATGGGGATCTTCTGTTTTCCATTAGATAGCACAGCCACAAAGTCAAAATTGGCTAACACAAATTTGCTTTTTGGTCTTAACTTAGTAGGATTGTGGTTAATGTTAGGGTTAGGTTTAAAATCAGATTTTAATTAGAGAAATTGTACAAATAGGCTGGGTTTATGACTTTGTGGCTGTGGTAGTTAGTGACTACTGGCTCTTCCTTACCAACAGCTCTACTCCGATAAACGGGTCATTTTCCTCTGCTACAGTAAAGTGATGAGGGCACTGATCATTATTCATTTAGAAATGATTCTATCAAGTGCTAGCTCTGTCACAACCTTCTGTTTCTGCTATGGTACCGGTATTCATCAGAGCTCTTTTACTACCACACACATTCTCTGTCAGAGTGCTTTTATGGGTCCGTTTGCCATCCCTAACAGAACATATTGTTATTATTTATTTAATCATGATGCTACCGTAGTCAATCCATTATTGAATGGAAAACGCTCCCAACCATTTTCTCAAAGCATCCACTGTGATTTATAACTATGCCTTTCTTAATTGCCCCTGAGGGGATAAATACCGTTTTATTGAGTAAAAGTTAACTATGTGTCTGTATAATTGCGGTTGCCAGTCCCTGTGCGGGAAGGGCTGGAATCCCAGCAAAAGGGAGGATTCTGTCTTGATAAGAGCTTGTCTCAGTTTAGGCCAGGGCATGTGAAGAGGGGAGACAGGAAAGTACTAAGCGGCAGGCATTAATAATGTCAACATAAATTTGCAACACACAGAGGTCCTGGTGAGCTCACGCAACTCAGCCTTCCTGTGTTCCCGTTTGCCTGACACAAGTCCCGCCCAGGTGACATACGTATGTATGCTTCAGACAACTGAACCATTTTCAGCAATGTCCTAGTCTTTACGTAAAGGGCAATTCTGCAACTTTTCAACCTCAAATTCATTCTTTTCAGCACCATACCAGTGTCAACATGCATTTCTGTGATTAAAAAGATAAAAGTTCTTAAAAAATGCTTCTCTGTGACTTCACAGGGTAGGATTAAATGTAAGAAAAACAACTAGTTTCTGGCCAGTTCAGGGTATTTTCTTGCTCCCCACGTCACTGCCAATCTCATAGTGTTTGAAAATCACTGTTTCTTTTGTTGCCATCGGGTAGAACTGTTACACTTTACTGTATATTTTCACTACAAAACTTAGAAACTGGTATTGTGCTGGAGATAATGAAAATGAGGTTGAAAAGTGGTGGAATTAAATTGTATTAGTCACATTGCTTACTTGCTCTTAACCAACAAACAAATGTAGCTTAAATTTTAAGGAAAAATAGTAACAAAATAAATAAACGTTTAAGTTCTGTGTAACTGTTCTATATTCCTCTTACTCAACTGTTATCTTTCTCTCACTCCCTCTTGCTTTTCCTTTTAGTCATTTTAGCAAGGGGACAACTGAAGTTGTTTGAATTTAATTCTCCTCTACTCTATTCTTTCTCCGCCTGGTCCTTTAATCTGTCCATCCTCTCTGTAATTTGAATGAGGGGGGGGGGCAGATGTACAAAACCTATAGTGCTTTATAAGCTCCCGTGTCCAAGTACACAACCACAGAAACCATGCTGCGTTACCAAGAATCCACCTCGCTTTTCATTGAGCCTTCTTTCTCCTCTCCCTCCCACTCTTCTCTGACGCCCCCGGCCCTTCTCTCCCCCCATCCATCCCCCTCCTCTCCTCCTAAATCTCCTGTATTTCTTTCTCTGTTGGTATTCAGTTACAGCAGGCAGCTAGTGTTGAGTCACGCTGTTTCATCAATTACCCCTCCAGCAATGTTTATTATTTGATTTCCTCCCTGACCACCCTGCCTGTGTGTGTCAGTTTACTCCGTCACAGAGAGCTTTTCAATGGAGGGCAGGAGGAACATCTTAATAACGGTTCAGTCATTGTGTGTGTGTGTGTGTGTGTGTGTGTGTGTGTGTGTGTGTGTGTGTGTGTGTGTGTGTGTGTGTGTGTGTGTGTGTGTGTGTGTGTGTGTGTGTGTGTGTGTGGAGGGGGGGGATCTATTCCCATGTCCTCTTATTTCCTTTCAGACTATGGAGGAAAATATATTCCACAACTCTCTTTGTTTATGTTGAAACCAAGGAGTTTTGGTAAATAAATAATACTAATAGGTCTTTGACGGTCCCCTGATCCCTCAGTAAACCCCCTTCAGGTTGTTGTGACCAGTGGAGGCTGCTGAGTGGAGGACGCCTCAGAATAATGGCTGTAACAGAGCAAATTAAATGGCATCAGACACATGAAAACCATGTGTTTGATGTATTTGATACCATCCCACCCATTGCACTCCAGCCGCTACCACAAGACCGTCCCCCCCAATTAAGGAGCCACCAACCTCCTGTGATTGTGACCATAGAATTAGTTTTATTTCTATGGTTTTGGGTGACGCCCTCCGCCTCTCTGGTAGTCTGGTAGGATATTTTGTTAATCTGCCGCCAGACATGAGAGAGACATGATGACAGGTAAAGAATGTAGCTGGACTTCTATTCAATGGCTGACATCAATAATCAGTTATCCCCCTGTTTATGAACTGGTTCTCATCAATGGCTGACATCAAACACTAGTTATCCCCGAGTCTATGAACTGGCCCTCTTCAATGGCTGACATCAATAACTAGTTATCCCCCTGTCTATGACCTGGTTCTCATCAATGGCTGACATCAATAACTAGTTATCCCCCTGTCTATGAACTGGTTCTCATAAACAATAATCAACAGATTATTTCACTTATAATTCACTGTATCACAATTCCAGTGGGTCAGAAGTTTACAAACACTAAGTTGACTGTGCCTTCAAACAGCTTGGAAAATTCCAGCTTCTGATAACTTATGTCAATTAGCCTGAGTCAATTGGAGGTGTACCTGTGGATGTATTTCAAGGCCTACCTTCAAACTCAGTGCCTCTTTGCTTGACATCAATGGAAATCATAAGAAATCAGCCAAGACCTCAGAAAAAAAATTGTAGACCTCCACAAGTCTGGTTCATCCTTGGGAGCAATTTCCAAATGCCTGAAGGTTTGAAAATAAAGGAGAGCCGCACACTCTAGGAGCTCAGATGCAAAAATATTTAATTTACCAACGTTTCGACAGGCAAGCTGTCTTCATCAGGGTATAATCGCAGACACTGCGGGATGACTCGTTTATATATAGTGTCAAGACACACAGGTGTCTGTAATCATGGCCAAGAGTGGCCTAATATCATTGGTTAATTTCTCAAATATTAAAATGGCATAGAAATAGCAACATACAATAAATACAAATGGATAACATACGATCATAGACTCACTTAAGACCACACAAGCCTACAAACAACAAACAACAGCCTACAAACAACAAGCCTATAAAGACCCTTGCTCCCTTCGGTCTCAACGTGGACTTTGATCTGAAGCCATTCTTGTGATTGTTGTGACTTTGCCATTGTGGTTGTTTGTAGGCTTGTGTGGTCTTAAGTGAGTCTATGATCGTATGTTATCCATTTGTATTTATTGTATGTTGCTCTTTCTATGCCATTTTAATATTTGAGAAATTAACCAATGATATTAGGCCACTCTTGGCCATGATTACAGACACCTGTGTGTCTTGACACTATATATAAACGAGTCATCCCGCAGTGTCTGTGATTGTACCCTGATGAAGACAGCTTGCCTGTCGAAACGTTGGTAAATTAAATATTTTTGCATCTGAGCTCCTAGAGTGTGCGGCTCTCCTTTATTTTCAAGTTTTCTACTCCGCTAGCCAGCACCTCGCCTAAATAGGTGTGCGTTTCTTTTTCTTCTCAAACGCCTGAAGGTACCACGTTCATCTGTACAAACAATAGTACGCAAGTATAAACACCATGGGACCCCGCAGCCGTCATACCGCTCAGGAAGGAGACGCGTTCTGTCTCCTAGAGATGAACTTACTTTGGTGTGAAAAGTGCAAATCAATCCCAGAACAACAGCAAAGGACCTTGTGAAGATGCTGGAGGAAACAGGTACAAAAGTATCTATATCCACAGTAAAACGAGTCCTATATCGACATAACCTGAAAGGCCGCTCAGCAAGGACGAAGCCACCGCTCCAAAACCGCCATAAAAAAGCCAGACTGTGGTTTGCAACTGCACATGGGGACAAAGATCATACTTTTTGGAGACATGTCCACTGGTCTGATGAAGCAACAATAGAACTGTTTGGCCATAATGACCATTGTTATGTTTGGAGGAAAAAGGGGAAGGCTTGCAAGCCGAAGAACACCATCCCAACCGTGAAGCACAGGGGTGGCAGCATCATGTTGTGGGGGTGCTTTGCTGCAGGAGGGACTGGTGCACTTCACAAAACAGATGGCATCATGAGGAAGGGAAATTATGTGGATATATTGAAGAAACATCAGTCAGGAAGTTAAAGCTTGGTTGCAAATGTGTCTTCCAAATGGACAATGACCCCAAGCATACTTCCAAAGTTGTGGCAAAATGGCTTAAGGACAATAAAGTCAAGGTATTGGAGTGGCCGTCACAAAGCCCTGACCTTAATCCTATAGAAAATTTGTGGGCAGAACTGAAAAGCATGTGCGAGCAAGGAGGCCTACAAACCCGACTCAGTTACACCAGCTCTGTCAGGAGGAATGGGCCAAAATTCACCCTACTTATTGTGGGAAGCTTGTGGAAGGCTACCCGAAACGTTTGACCCAAGTTAAACAATTTAAAGGCAATGCTACCAAATACTAATTGAGTGTATGTAAACTAATGACCCACTGGGAATATGATGAAAGAAATAAAAGCTGAAATAAATCATTCTCTCTACTATTATTCTGACATTTCACATTCTTAAAATAAAGTGGTGATCCAAACTGATGTAAGACAGGGAATTTTTACTAGGATTAAATGTCAGGAATTGTGAAAAACTGAGTTTAAATGTATTTGGCTAAGGTGTATGTAAACTTCCAACTTCAACTGTACACACACACACACACACACACACACACACACACACACACACACACACACTGTGCACAAATAAGCATGTTCACAATGGAGGAGGCGTCTGGGACCATATGGCGTGGCTCTTTGTAGACGAGACATTCCTGATTAGCATGGCATGGTTTATTTAGTTAAAATGACACTGTCATTCCTCCTGCATATCAAGGAGCACACACACACACACACAAAACTACTATCTGTGCTAATCATTCATTAAAATCATGCTTACAATATTCATAGTTGAATGAATATATACCATCCCATAGAGTTCAATGTATTATTCCAATCAGTCTTCTAGTCATCCCATGAGCGTGCATTCTAAATGAAACAACATTCAAACTGGTTAGAATGTCATCCCAGTAGAGCCTTACCCACCAGTAGTCCCTAGTGAAGCATCTTTCTGTAACTGGGTTTAGGTGAGCTGGGAGAGGACTTAGGGAGGCAGAGCTGTCTGGGTTGATTTAATTTGAAGAGAGGCTGAAGGCTCCGGAGGCTGGTCCTGGTGGTATAGAGGGGATTAGCCTCTCTGTCATCCATACGTAGCCTTTATCCCATTTAGCCATTTGGCAGGAGGCTTTGTGTACGTGTGTGTGGAGGAGGAGGAATGGGTGCTGCGTCGTGTGTGTGGGCGGAGGAGGAGGAGGAATGGGCGCTGAGTGTGTTTGCTATTACGTGCATCTGTGTATAAATCAGAAGGATCACTCCAGATCCAAGGCGAAATTCAACGTTTGTGCAGGTCCACTGGATGTCGGGAGACACTGTCAAAACCAGCCCAAGAGCCCTGCACTGGGATTGAACTCACAGTCTACAGAGCAGGAGCTCATCGCCACTCCACCATCCGTCCACAACAATACACCAAGCCCAGTCAGAGTTGTCTCTGTTTCATCCCAAACCTTCACCCCTAATTAACCCAGTCAGAATGAATACCTACATTTCACACGAGTTGTTTCTGTGTGCCTAAATTTAACAAGTTTGTCACAGAACGTTGGGAGATGAAGTCAGTTTACTCGTCAAAAATAAACGTTTGTCCAAGGACGTTGGGGCATGAAGTCCGACTGTGATATCTTGTTGGTATAAATATAGGTTTTCATATGGACTGTATGTGTCTGTGAATGTGTTTCTAAATGATTCTGTGTGTGTGTGTGTGAGGTGCCTCTGTGTTGTGGCAGGGTGCAGTGGGAATGCCGTTGTTGTATAATTAGTATGTCGAACGTGATACAGCTGTGCCGTTGCGGCGAGGTGTGTGTGAGAGAGAGAGGTGGCAGACGCTCCAAACACTCCCCTTCCTCTCTCTACTCTGATCAAACAGAATCGCTATCACTACCTCATTCTGCCTGTATCTTTTCTATAGTTGAATCCTGGCAGAATCGTGCTCCCCTCGCTGCAGAAAACGTAGCAGTAGGGGTTTCTTCTATTCTCCAGGGGATACTTTAACTCTCTACCGCGTGGAGATAAAAAAGAGAATAAAGGAGAGGAAGGATGGAGAGAAACGAGGCGGAGAGGGAGCAGTTAAACTGTTCTTCTCCCTTCCCCCTTCCCCCTTCCTCTTCTCTCCTCCCGCTTCCTGTTCTCCCACCACTCCCCATTCCTCCCTGCCCCGCTCTTTGACATCACATGTGCTGCGGCCAATCGGAGGCTTTGTTCCGCCCACTTTCCTCTCCCTGGATCCACCCCCTCCACTGGCCCCTTATATATCCCCCTACAGTCCCGGCAGCAGAGTGTACAATGTGCTGCCAGAGAATCAGCAGCAAGCAGGGCACACGCAGCAGAGAGACAGAGAGAGAGGGAGGAAGAGACAGGGAGAGTGTGAGTAGGATTTCTGCGCTTTATGACCAAAACCTCACAATACCTCCCACTCTAGCTATTCCTCCCTTTCTCCTCTGTGCTCTGAGACAGAGAAACCTCCTCTGGTTGTCTCTATTTCTTGCTCCAGGCCAGTGCTGACTACTACTGAGGAGAAGATAGCTGAGGCAGAGGCAGTTCCACGAAGATCTGCTGCCTGGTCTGCACCTCCAGCCTCCACCTCCTCTCCCCCTGCCGAAGGCCGGGTTAGTCCGACAGGATGGGCTGCACCACTGGCAAACTGGCCTCCCAGCCCCCAGGAGCCCCGGCCCCTGGACAAGACAATCAGGCCCTGAGCCAGCTGGAAGCCCATGGGCCCAAAGTCCCGGAGGTCCTATCCAGTCTGGAGCGCCTTTCCCAAGCCACGGGCGGCATGGAGAAGTCCTGGTATCGCTGCATCTTCCCCTTTGGCATCATCTCGTTGGTGATCGGTGTGTCGGGCACGGCTGTTACTTACACATACAATGACCTGCCCCTGACCAAAGTGGTGACGGTAGTGTTGCTTATAGCCGGCCTGGTGCTCACACTGACCGCCGCCGCCTGCTGGACGGTCCACAAGAGAAAGAAGAGGAAAAAGAAAGAGAGGGCCTCAGGAGCCGGAGGAGGAGGAGGGAGCTCCTTTACCTCAGAGCAGTGCCCCTTGTGAGGAACACCTGGAGCCTGGGATATTCTGACCACACAGGGACATGAGAGAGGAGAGAAGCCCCAGGAATGGAGCACCACCGGGGGGGGTGGGCTAGCCACCACCACCAGCCCTCCCTAGTCTTTATGGAGCCTGGCTGCTCTTGGCTCAGCTCATAGCTCGGGAAGAGGTGTGGAGAGGAGGAGGACAAGGACTCAGGAAGAGGTGTGGAGAGCAGGAGGACAAGGACTCAGGAAGAGGTGTGGAGAGGAGGACAAGGACTGAGGAAGAGGTGTGGAGAGGAGGAGGATGAGGACTCAGGAAGAGGTGTGGAGAGGAGGAATGCGAGGACTCAGGAAGAGGTGTGGCAAGAAGGAGGGTGAGGACTCAGGAAGAGATGTGGAGAGGACGAGGACTCAGGAAGAGGTGTGGAGAGGAGGAGGACGAGGACACAGGAAGAGGTGTGGAGAGGGGGAGGATGAGGACACAGGAAGAGGTGTGGAGAGTAGGAGGACGAGGACACAGGAAGTGGTGTGGAGAGGAGGAGGACGAGGACACAGGAAATGGTGTGGAGAGGAGGAGGATGAGGACTCAGGAAGAGGTGTGGCGAGGATGAGGGCTCAGGGTTCACGGACAGACGGGCGGAGGAAGTACCTGTGGAACTCTGAGGAGAGAGAGACAGAGGGAGAGAGAGACGGATGGGTCTGGCATGCGGGTTCACCACCACCTCACAAACACGCGCTTTTACAGTCGGACAGCAGGTGTCCAGTGTCAAAACAACCTCTCGGGAGACACGCACACACACACCCTGAGACCCCCTCACACACATTGACACACGCAGCGGGAGCCTCACACAGACACTTAATCCGCTATGCCGAGCTGCTGCCGGAGTCAGTGCTGCCGTCACCAGCCGCGTCAGTCGCGGCATTCCTCCCAGCCAGGACAGGTGACAGGCCGTCCGACCGGTGAAAAGTGGGCCAGCGACGGCAACTCGACACCGGGCCGAAAGAGGAGTGCACCCGCGTCAGTGCCCCGCGTCATTCACTCTTCCTGTGACACTGCAGCAATGTGTTGGGGCTTTTTTTACGCAACGGGAGAGTGGAACCGGAGTCCGCCAGGATCTTACTGGCAGCTGGTGGTAGAGGGACGAGGAGAGGAGCAGGAGAGGGCAGGAAAATTGTGTGTTTATTTGTGTGAGTGTATTTGTGTGTGTGTGTGTGTGTGTGTGTGTGTGTGTGTGTGTGTGTGTGTGTGTGTGTGTGTGTGTGTGTGTGTGCGCAAGAAAGACATTCTGCCGGACCGAAAGAGTATGTACAGAACCTGTGAACTTTTTCCAGTGTAAGAACACAAGAACTAATGTATGGAACAAAGAAATCACACATCTACACTATTACACTAGACCAGAGTGACCAGTCCCTTCAGTATTACAGTAGTAGGTCAATGGCTGTGCCTTTGTGCTTTTCTGAGGCACAGAAAAGACTACTATTCTAGACTGTGGAATACAGACCAAGGAGGAGAATATTCCACATGGAGTCAGAAAGGCCATAAATGCCCAAAGGAAACAATGTCTCTCTGCCTCAGCCATTGGTAACACAAAAGTCCAAGTTTTTAGGTCCAGCACCGGTGTTAATCCTCGCAGTGGAAAAGGGACATAAAGGCATTTTACCCCATGTTTTTCTCCATGCAGCCATTCTGAGAGTGGAGAGTGGAGTGGAGAGAGCTGAGTAAGTGACTGCACTGCACACCTGATACACTGTAGTGTGACTATGAGCATTGACCTCTGTCAGTTTCTCTGCAGTCGTAGGACCTCAGCTCCTCTCTCACAGAGAGAGAGAGAGCAAGAGAGAGCGAGCAGGGGACAGGACAGGATAAATGAAGGACATTACTGCTGAGGGGACATTCCACCGAGGGACACTTTGACTTGGTGACACTCCACTCTGAGGGACCCCTCCCGTCCCCTTTTCAGTGCCTTGAGCGAGTGGAGCAGAGAACTGGAGAGCTGGATCATGAAAAAAGGCTCTGACTTGTGTGTTACCAGTTTCCATCTGCTCTTCTGCTCTTTGGAGAATTCCCCTCTCTCTCTCCTCCCTCTCTCTCCTCTTCTCCCTCTCCTCCCCTCCATCTCCTTCCTCTCTCTCTCTTTCATCCCTCTCTCTCCTCCTCTCCCTTTCCTCCCTCTCTCTCCTCTTCTTCCTCTCCATCTCCCTCTCCTCTCTCTTTCCTCCCTCTCTCTCCTCCTCTCCCTCTCCTCCCTCTCTCTCTCTCTCCTCCTCTCCCTCTCCTTCCTCGACCCTGACAGACAGACAGACAGCTATCTCAGAGGGAGACAACCCTCCCTCCCTCACATTACTATTACCATTAAAATATTTCCCACTCCCCCTCACCATTTTTCTCATCTCTCGTGGAATACCCCGTTGTGAGTGACCACTGGAGGAGACTGGGACTACTGCAGCACGACAAACACGCAAACACACACACAAACACACACACATATGCAAACACACACCAAGACCAGTTTTCCATCCTTTCCTCTCTTTCCTCAATGTTCCTGAAAAATGAGGAAACTGCTCAATGATCTGGGAAACCCCTCTCTTGCGGTGGTGAGGATTTATTAATGGCATTGATTTGATTGGACCATCCTCATTTTGTACTGATGAATCAGTGTTTTAAAAGGATTTGTACAGGTTTGTGTCATTAAGGAATAGAGGCAGTGTACTCATCTAGTTTCTCTCAATAGATGTTCTGAGAATGAGTAGGCTAGGCTACACAGTGTTACTAAGGTAACCACTTGGGCTGATTGTCTTGATGATAGAAATAACATATTGATGATTATCTTGATAATAGAACTAACATATTGATGGTTGTCTTGACGATAGAACTAACATATTGATGGTTGTCTTGATAATAGAACTAACATATTGATGATTATCTTGATAATAGAACTAACATTGATTGGTGTCTTGATAATAGAACTAACATTGATGGTTGTCTTGACGATAGAACTAACATTGATGGTTGTCTTGACGATAGAACTAGCATATTGATGGTTGTCTTGATAATAGAACTAACATATTGATGGTTGTCTTGATAATAGAAATAACATATTGATGGTTGTCTTGACGATAGAACTAACATATTGATGATTATCTTGATGATAGAACTAACATATTGATGTATGTCTTGACGATAGAACTAACATTGATGGTTGTCTTGACGATAGAACTAACATTGATGGTTGTCTTGATAATAGAACTAACATTGATGGTTGTCTTGACGATAGAACTAACATTGATGGTTGTCTTGACGATAGAACTAACATTGATGATTATCTTGATAATAGAACTAACATTGATGGTTGTCTTGATAATAGAACTAACATTGATGGTTGTCTTGACGATAGAACTAACATTGATGGTTGTCTTGACGATAGAACTAACATTGATGATTATCTTGATAATAGAACTAACATTGATGGTTGTCTTGATAATAGAACTAACATTGATGGTTGTCTTGACGATAGAACTAACATATTGATGGTTGTCTTGACGATAGAACTAACATATTGATGGTTGTCTTGACGATAGAACTAACATATTGATGGTTGTCTTGATGATAGAACTAACATTTTGATGGTTGTCTTGACGATAGAACTAACATATTGATGGTTGTCTTGATAATAGAACTAACATTGATGGTTGTCTTGACGATAGAACTAACATATTGATGGTTGTCTTGACGATAGAACTAACATATTGATGGTTGTCTTGATAATAGAACTAACATTGATGATTATCTTGATGATAGAACTAACATTGATGGTTGTCTTGACGATAGAACTAACATTGATGATTATCTTGACGATAGAACTAACATATTGATGGTTGTCTTGATAATAGAACTAACATATTGATGGTTGTCTTGATAATAGAACTAACAGATTGATGGTTGTCTTGATGTTTTGAACGGGCTCTCCCCTTGAGAAAGTGGCATTGATTAGCCAAGTATTGACCAAGTCCCATAGAACACTAATGGCGTCTAGCAAGGTGTTAAAAGTGTCTATGCATAAAGAGAAATCAGATACATAACCTTTCAGTGCCAAAGACTCGGTCTGCATCCCAAATGGCACCCTATTCCATATATAGTGCACTACTTTTGACCAGAACCCCGGTCATATGTAGTGCACTATATAGGGAAAAGGGTGCCAATAAAGACGCAGCCTCTCTCCACTCACAGGTCAGCCTCAGCTCTATGGTTACATGTCTAGTGTAGTAGGATAGACATGCAATGGCATGGATCAGCCCTTTCTCCTCCTTTTGCCTTTGTCCTGAATATGTTGCAGCTTATTGTGTGCGAATGTACTGTAACTATGCCCTCTATTGAATGTGTTAGTCAGTACAGCTTTGTCTTATATCCTCTATTCTACTGAACCCAGCCAAACTGAGGTGAGCTCTACTGCGCTGGCCTACTGGAATTATGCTGGAAACTTTTGATGAACTAGCGCAGTATGGTTCAGATTGGCACGCGAGATAACTGTGTGTGTGTGTGTGTGTGTGTGTGTGTGTGTGTGAGAGAGAGAAACCAGCCAGTCGAGGCTCTCAATTTTAAGTGGGGACTCTGACTCTGGACAGATTTAGGTCACTCATGCTCAATGTTGGAAAAACTACCCAATTGTCATACTTGAGTAAAAGTATAGATATAGAAAGTTACTCGAGTAAAAGTGAAAGTCACCCAGTAAAATACTACTTGAGTAAAAGTCTTAAAGTATTTTACTTAAGTATCAAAAGTAAATGTAATTGCTAAAATATACTTAAGTATCAAAAGTATAAATCATTTCAAATTCCTTATATAAATCAAGAACAGACGGCACTATTTTCTTGTTTTTAAAATGTACGGTTAGCCAGGGGTGCACATTAATACTAAGACATCATTTACAAACGATGCATATGTGTTTAGTGAGTCAGCCAGATCAGAGGCAGTAGGGATGACCAGGGATGTTCTCTTGATAAGTGTGTGAATTGGACCATATTCCTGTCCTGCTAAGCACTCAACATGCAAAGAGTACTTTTGGGTGTCAGGGAAAATGTATGGAGTAAAAAGTACATTATTTTCTTTAGGAATGTAGTGAAGTAAAAGTTGTCAAAAATATGAATAGTAAAGCAAAGTACAGATACCCCCAAAAAACTACTTAAGTAGTACTTTAAAGTATTTTTACTTCAGTACTTTACACCACTGGTCATGCTAAACGGAATACGATTATTATTCGGAGTTAGAATGCTTTACTGGAAACGGCACTGAAAATGTCTCTAAACTCTGGCTGCTCTGGCGCAGGATAAAGGCAGTGGTCCGGGCGTTAAGCCACAGAATAGGAATGCTGCCTTCTTGTCCTTTTTGTTACTGGACAGAATAACAAGTGGCTTTACTAGCTTGGTGGCGTTTCTTAGTGAAAACCATTTCTGGCTTTACTGGCTGAAGTAGCTGGGTTCTCCAGTACTCTCACTGGGCACAGACGTCAGTTTTAACGTCTATTCCGCGTTGGTTCAACGTAATTTCATTGAAATGACATGCAAACAGCGTTGATACAACCAGTGTGGCCACAGTGGGATGTGTATACTATTCTATGTGCTTTACAGCCAGCTCTACTGGCTTGCGTCGTCACGGCATGCCATACATTGTTAGTCGAGTTTGGCATGACAACGGACACGACCAAGGAGTCAGGCTGAAGCTCAAACAGGTCTGCTACCAGCAGGCTAGCTTCAAAAGGCCTTTTCACATTGCGTGTGGTTATCCCAAGTCTATACTTAACCCCAGACGCTCTTAGTCCTGGGCTAGAAACCCTAGAGCAGGGGTTCTCAAAGTGGGGTCTGCAGAACCCTGGGAAGGGGAAAACTGAAAACTAGCTGTTATTGGCAGAGAGGTTTGGAACTCTCTTTCTTATTGGTCTATTAACTAATTTACTGCTAGGCAGAACAAAACTCCATACCATCAAAACATGCTGAAATTTTAGGAGGACTTTTCGAACAGCTCTTACAGCATTATCATAATTTTCACAATTTCACAGTACTATTCCAACCTCATAGTGTGGAAATATATAAATATAATGTTTGACTGCACTGGGCCTTTAAAACGGCAAAGTTGTATCTGCCTCATGACAAAATGTGTAGAATTGCAGGAAATGTGCTTGAAAACTGCAACATTTTCTCTCTGATGCCAAGAGGCGAACTTTAAAATGTTCCTTTCCCTGGCCAGAGACTTGGTTCATCCAGCCATGCACTGCTGAAGTCATGGTAAAACTGGAGTTGTTCTGATTAAGAGGGGGTCCCTGTTGAATTTCCTTTTTTTTTTTCTCTTGCACTAGTTGAACATTTCTGTGGAGTATTTTCCACAAATAGTAACATAACATAGTTTTAAATTGAAAGGAAGCCAAGTCTGAATATCAAAAGAAGCAGGGTGGGATATATATATATATATATATATATATATATATATATATATATATATATAGAGAGAGAGAGAGAGATGTGCAAATTCATTGAGAGAAATGGACCGCAAAGTGCTACTTGCAGGGAATACAGTCACAAGCAGTTAGGCTGTCATTCTAACCACACACACACACTGAAACACACACATGGACACACACGGACACCCACATGCGCACGCACACGAATAGCACTTAGGTCGTATTCATTAGGGCACACTGTAGCAAAAGATTTTACAACGGAATATGAAAACTAACGTTTCTCATTGGATAAGTTCAGGTACTTCCACACTACTTTGGTCTGTTTTCTTCCGTTCGGTGCCTAATGAACACGTCCCTGGTATGAGGTGATGTAAAGATGGAATGATGATTATGCTGCAAAAGAGAAGAGAGAAGAAGAGGGACATCTACCTCTACTCCGGGTGAGGGATGTCTTTAACAAATAGTGGACAGCCATGTCTGTCTGCTGAAACCAATGCTGTTTATTTGTCACTAGTGGCAGAAAATGTATGTCTGTCTGCCCATTATGAATATTCTGTGGTGAATATAACTGTATTTCTATTTGTATATTTATACTCTATGTCTGAACGTGTATATTTGAATTGTAATTGTTGTACTACCCCTTTCCTGCAGTCGAATGACCTAGTGGCCTCATGGGTGGAATGTTATTCATATTTTTCATAATTTCATAATTAATAAACATTATTTTTTTAAACCCACCGAAAATCTGGTGTTTCTATGTCAAACAGTTTTGTTATAGTTCACTCTTCTGTGATGTATATGAAGTGTAATGTTGGGATTCAAACTCAAAATGAAATACATTTCCTATCTGGCATCTTCTTTTTTTGTTGTTGCCCATAACCATGTGTGTGAGGTGTATACTTTTGTTTCAAAGTACCAAGACTACCAAGAACCACTCTGTGTGACCCTGACTTAGCCCACTGCAGTTAAAGGTTATTTAAAGCAGTGATGTGAAAATCCTCTCTTTCTGTCATCTCTTGGTATAAGGTTTTGATCGAAGAAAGGATAACTCTGTTTTGGCTAAGAAGTTTAAAGGGATAGACTGCCTTCAAAGTAAGGAAACACATATCTAAATGTGTCATTTAGCTGAACTGTCCCTTTAATTTGACCATAACAAAATTAGTGCTTGTGCATTGTGAGGTGTTTACAGAGCTGTTGAGTCTTCATTGATGCTCAGGTTAACCTGGACTCCAGGTTTATCCCTATAGATCTGTCACGATTTCTGATTCGCAGGACTGGGCTAAAAATAGAGGAAGAGTCGGGGGAGGGAAGGAGTGGGTGGAGAGAGAGAGAGAGACGGGGCGGGGGGAAGAGAGAGAGCGAGAGGGGGGAGCGAGAACGAGAAAGACAGTGTGCTATTTGCTATTTTTCTTGGAAAGCCTGGAGCATGTTTGTGTGTGTGTGAATGGTTGTTATGTCTTATTGAGTCATTTTGGCAAATTGTTTTTCCAAAGAATGATCTGTTTATTTAAGGGACAATAGAATTGAATAGAAACCTCTTCGTCATAACTAGATCATAACAACATCTTACCAACAGTGTTAAGAGAGAGTGCTTCCATTTATAAACATGTTTCCCTTCATCATTGCATCACCTCTCAGTGCCAGAGTCATCATCCCAGTCATTAAACCAGCGATGTGCTGTCTTGATTCATATTACCTGTTGTGTGAATTGTAACTGTCATTTCAAAACAGGAAACCTGTCTCATCACAGAACATTGTAGTGAAGAAACTCAGGGAATAAATATGCTATCACTAAGGCCCAGAGATGTTCCTTGTCAAGTCACATGGTCAAGGAAAAACGGAGGGCCCGGGTAGTTGTCTCAACGAAAGGCACCACCTACTGGTAAAATAGAAAATCATATTTTCAGAAAATCATATTCACAACAAAAGCCAGTATCCTCATTTATTTCTCTCTCTCTCGCTCTCTCTCTCGCTCCCTTTCATCAGTCATATTATTATGACTTAATTGAAGTTGAGAAAGACAGGCCAAATACTGCTCAATACTGCTCTCTGGAAAGATCAATTAAACCATTGTTGTTGTGTGCATGTGTCTCTCGCACTGTAATATCTATTAACCATCCTGCCCTGCCTCTGACACACACGCACACACAAACCTTGCACGCATGCACACTATGCATGCACACTACGCATGCACACACACACAATCACTCTCATTATCATTCTGTTCCATTCTCCTCCTCTGTCTCTTTCCCTTTGTTTTTTCCTCCCATCTCTCCTGCTCTCTTTCACTATCTCTTCTTTCCCTTTCTCTTATTTTACTATCTCTTCCTTCACTATCTCTTCTTTCACTATCTCCTCTTTTCCTTTCTCTCATTTTCCTTTCTCTATCTCTTCCACTATCTCTTCTTTCCATTTCTCTTCCTTCACTATCTCTTCTTTCTATTTCTTCACTATGTCTTCATTCACTATCTCTTCTTTCTATTTCTATTCCTTCACTATGTCTTCCTTCACTATCTCTTCTTTCTATTTCTATGCCTTCACTATGTCTTCCTTCACTATCTCTTGCTTCACTATCTCTTCTTTCACTATCTGTTCTTTCTATCTGTCTTCTCATCACATTGCCAAATAGAGATCCAGCCATAACTATGACAACACATTACCTCCAAATGTAGCATAAATTGTTGTTGTCAATTATCACCACACATGCCGTATAATGCATATATTATTTGTCGCTCTGGATAAGACTACATGACTAACGTGAAATAGGCTATAGATGTCAGGTGGCATTCACATCAACCTTAAGCACTGTACCAAATAGATGCAATATAATGCTCTTATTGTAAGTTACTTTGGACAAGACTATAGCCTATGTGACGGTAATGTGAAATATATGTATTGATGTAGCATTCCATGAACTGAAAGCCCTGTACAAATTACAGATGACCTAGTAGTCAATGGTGATGGGAAACAGGTGTGGATGTAGGGACTGAGGCGAGTGTGTTTGGGGTTGGGTGGAGGGAGGTGGAGTGGAGGGGTGGAGAAGGGTGAAGAGGTCAGTAGGGCCAGAGTGCAGATGGAGGGGAAGTAGTTACCTGGATGTTCGAGGTCAGTACAAATACAAATGACAGGAATTTGGCTGGTGCCCCCTGCACCCTCACCCATCCACAGACACTTACTGTCAGTGTTCCATTCTGATACACTGTCAGTGTTCTATTCTGACATACTGTCAGTGTTCTATTCTGACATACTGTCAGTGTTCTATTCTGACATACTGTCAGTGTTCTATTCTGACATAATGTCAGTGTTCTATTCTGACATACTGTATTGTTCTATTCTGACGCACTGTCAGTGTTCTATTCTGACGCACTGTCAGTGTTCTATTCTGACGCACTGTCAGTGTTCTATTCTGACATACTGTCAGTGTTCTATTCTGACATACTGTCAGTGTTCTATTCTGACATACTGTCAGTGTTCTATTCTGACGCACTGTCAGTGTTCTATTCTGACGCACTGTCAGTGTTCTATTCTGACGCACTGTCAGTGTTCTACTCTGACGCACTGTCAGTGTTCTACTCTGACGCACTGTCAGTGTTCTACTCTGACGCACTGTCAGTGTTCTACTCTGACGCACTGTCAAATCAAATCAAGTTTATTTTATATAGCCCTTCGTACATCAGCTAATATCTCGAACTGCTGTACAGAAACCCAGCCTAAAACCCCAAACAGCAAGCAATGCAGGTGTAGAAGCACGGTGGCTAGGAAAAACTCCCTAGAAAGGCCAAAACCTAGGAAGAAACCTAGAGAGGAACCAGGCTATGAGGGGTGGCCAAACCTCTTCTGGCTGTGCCGGGTGGAGATTATAACAGAACATGGCCAAGATGTTCAAAATGTTCATAAGTGACAAGCATGGTCAAATAATAATCAGGAATAAATGTCAGTTGGCTTTTCATAGCCGATCATTAAGAGTTGAAAGCAGCAGGTCTGGGACAGGTAGGGGTTCCATAACCGCAGGCAGAACAGTTGACACTGGAACAGCAGCAGGGCCAGGTGGACTGGGGACAGCAAGGAGTCATCATGCCCGGTAGTCCTGACGTATGGACCTAGGGCTCAGGTTCTCCGAGAGAGAAAGAAAGAGAGAAGGAGAGAATTAGAGAGAGCATACTTAAATTCACACAGGACACTGGATAAGACAGGAGAAGTACTCCAGATATAACCAACTGACCCTAGCCCCCCGACACATAAACTACTGCAGCATAAATACTGGAGGCTGAGACAGGAGGGGTCAGGAGACACTGTGGCCCCATCCGATGATACCCCCGGACAGGGCCAAACAGGAAGGATCTAACCCCACCAACTTTGCCAAAGCACAGCCCCCGCACCACTAGAGGGATACCTTCAACCACCAACTTACAATCCTGAGACAAGGCCGAGTATAGCCCACAAAGATCTCCACCACAGCACAAACCAAGGGGGGGCGCCAACCCAGACAGGAAGATCACGTCAGTAACTCAACCCACTCAAGTGACGCACCCCTCCTAGGGACGGCATGAAAGAGCACCAGTAAGCCAGTGACTCAGCCCCTGTAATAGGGTTAGAGGCAGAGAATCCCAGTGGAGAGGGGGGAACCGGCCAGGCAGAGACAGCAAGGGCGGTTCGTTGCTCCAGAGCCTTTCCGTTCACCTTCACACTCCTGGGCCAGACTACACTCAATCATATGACCTACTGAAGAGATAAGTCTTCAGTAAAGACTTAAAGGTTGAGACCGAGTCTGCGTCTCTCACATGGGTAGGCAGACCGTTCCATAAAAATGGAGATCTATAGGAGAAAGCCCTGCCTCCAGCTGTTTGCTTAGAAATTCTAGGGACAATTAGGAGGCCTGCGTCTTGTGACCGTAGCGTACGTGTAGGTATGTACGGCAGGACCAACTCGGAAAGATAGGTAGGAGCAAGCCCATGTAACGCTTTATAGGTTAACAGTAAAACCTTGAAATCAGCCCTTGCCTTAACAGGAAGCCAGTGTAGGGAAGCTAGGACTGGAGTAATATGATCAAATTTCTTGGTTCTAGTCAGGATTCTAGCAGCCGTATTTAGCACTAACTGAAGTTTATTTTGTGCTTTATCCGGGTAGCCGGAAAGTAGAGCATTGCAGTAGTCTAACCTAGAAGTAACAAATGCATGGATTAATTTTTCTGCATCATTTTTGGACAGAACATTTCTGATTTTTGCAATGTTACGTAGATGGAAAAAAGCTGTCCTTGAAACAGTCTTGATATGTTCGTCAAAAGAGAGATCAGGGTCAAGAGTAACGCCGAGGTCCTTCACAGTTTTATTTGAGACGACTTTACAACCATCAAGATTAATTGTCAGATTTAACAGAAGATCTCTTTGTTTCTTGGGACCTAGAACAAGCATCTCTGTTTTGTCCGAGTTTAAAAGTAGAACGTTTTCAGCCATCCACTTCCTTATGTCTGAAACACAGGCTTCTAGCGAGGGCAATTTTGGGGCTTCACCATGTTTCATTGAAATGTACAGCTGTGTGTCATCCGCATAGCAGTGAAAGTTAACATTATGTTTTCGAATAACATCCCCAAGAGGTAAAATATATAGTGAAAACAATAGTGGTCCTAAAACGGAACCTTGAGGAACACCGAAATGTACAGTTGATTTGTCTGAGGACAAACCATTCACAGAGACAAACTGATATCTTTCCGACAGATAAGATCTAAATGGGCCCAGAACTTGTCCGTGTAGACCAATTTGGGTTTCCAGTCTCTCCAAAAGAATGTGGTGATCGATGGTGTCAAAGGCAGCACTAAGGTCTAGTAGCACGAGGACAGATGCAGAGCCTCGGTCTGACGCCATTAAAAGGTCATTTACCACCTTCACAAGTGCAGTCTCAGTGCTATGATGGGGTCTAAAACCAGACTGAAGCATTTCGTATACATTGTTTGTCTTCAGGAAGGCAGTGAGTTGCTGCGCAACAGCTTTTTCTAAAATTTTTGAGAGGAATGGAAGATTCGATATAGGCCGATAGTTTTTTATATTTTCCGGGTCAAGGTTTGGCTTTTTCAAGAGAGGCTTTATTACTGCCACTTTTAGTGAGTTTGGTACACATCCGGTGGATAGAGAGCCGTTTATTATGTTCAACATAGGAGGGCCAAGCACATGAAGCAGCTCTTTCAGTAGTTTAGTTGGAATAGGATCCAGTATGCAGCTTGAAGGTTTAGAGGCCATGATTATTTTCATCATTGTGTCAAGAGATATAGTACTAAAACACTTAAGTGTCTCTCCCGATCCAAGGCCCTGGCAGAGCTGTGCAGATCCAGGACAGCTAAGCCCTGGAGGAATACGCAGATTTAAAGAGGAGTCCGTAATTTGCTTTCTAATGATCATGATCTTTTCCTCAAAGAAGTTCATGAATTTATTACTGCTGAAGTGAAAGCCATCCTCTCTTGGGGAATGCTGCTTTTTAGTTAGCTTTGCAACAGTATCAAAAAGAAATGTTGGATTGTTCTTATTTTCCTCAATTAAGTTGGAAAAGTAGGATGATCAAGCAGCAGTGAGGGCTCTTCGATACTGCACGGTACTGTCTTTCCAAGCTAGTCGGAAGACTTCCAGTTTGGTGTGGCGCCATTTCCGTTCCAATTTTCTGGAAGCTTGCTTCAGAGCTCGGGTATTTTCTGTATACCAGGGAACTGCATCTAGGGTATTGCGCAAGGTTAAATTGAGTTCCTCAGTTAGGTGGTTAACTGATTTTTGTCCTCTGACGTCCTTGGGTAGGCAGAAGGAGTCTGGAAGGGCATCAAGGAATTTTTGTGTTGTCTGAGAATTTATAGCACGACTTTTGATGCTCCTTGGTTGGAGTCTGAGCAGATTATTTGTTGCGATTTCAAACGTAATAAAATGGTGGTCCGATAGTCCAGGATTATGAGGAAAAACATTAAGATCTACAACATTTATTCCATGGGACAAAACTAGGTCCAGAGTATGACTGTGGCAGTGAGTAGGTCCAGAGACATGTTGGACAAAACCCACTGAGTCGATGATGGCTCCGAAAGCCTTTTGGAGTGGGTCTGTGGACTTCTCCATATGAATATTAAAATCACCAAAAATTAGAATATGATCTGCTATGACTACAAGGTCCGATAGGAATTCAGGGAACTCAGAGAGGAACGCTGTATATGGCCCAGGAGGCCTGTAAACAGTAGCTATAAAAAGTGATTGAGTAGGCTGCATAGATTTCATGACTAGAAGCTCAAAAGACGAAAACGTCATTTTTTTTTTTTGTAAATTGAAATTTGCTATCGTAAATGTTAGCAACACCTGTCAGTGTTCTACTCTGACGCACTGTCAGTGTTCTACTCTGACGCACTGTCAGTGTTCTACTCTGATTCTACTCTGACGCACTGTCAGTGTTCTACTCTGACGCACTGTCAGTGTTCTACTCTGACGCACTGTCAGTGTTCTACTCTGACGCACTGTCAGTGTTCCACTCTGACGCACTGTCAGTGTTCTATTCTGACGCACTGTCAGTGTTCTATTCTGACACACAGTCAGTGTTCCATTCTGACGCACTGTCAGTGTTCTATTCTGACGCACTGTCAGTGTTCTATTCTGACGCACTGTCAGTGTTCTATTCTGACGCACTGTCAGTGTTCTATTCTGACACACAGTCAGTGCTCCATTCTGACACACTGTCAGTGTTCCATTCTGACGCACTGTCAGTGTTCTATTCTGACGCACTGTCAGTGTTCTATTCTGACGCACTGTCAGTGTTCTATTCTGACGCACTGTCAGTGTTCTATTCTGACATACTGTCAGTGTTCCATTCTGACGCACTGTCAGTGTTCCATTCTGACGCACTGTCAGTGTTCCATTCTGACGCACTGTCAGTGTTCCATTCTGACGCACTGTCAGTGTTCTATTCTGACGCACTGTCAGTGTTCTATTCTGACGCACTGTCAGTGTTCTATTCTGACGCACTGTCAGTGTTCTACTCTGACGCACTGTCAGTGTTCTACTCTGACGCACTGTCAGTGTTCTACTCTGACGCACTGTCAGTGTTCTACTCTGACGCACTGTCAGTGTTCTACTCTGACGCACTGTCAGTGTTCTACTCTGACGCACTGTCAGTGTTCTACTCTGACGCACTGTCAGTGTTCTATTCTGACGCACTGTCAGTGTTCCATTCTGACGCACTGTCAGTGTTCTATTCTGACGCACTGTCAGTGTTCTATTCTGACGCACTGTCAGTGTTCCATTCTGACGCACTGTCAGTGTTCCATTCTGACGCACTGTCAGTGTTCCATTCTGACGCACTGTCAGTGTTCCATTCTGACGCACTGTCAGTGTTCCATTCTGACGCACTGTCAGTGTTCCATTCTGACGCACTGTCAGTGTTCTATTCTGACACACTGTCAGTGTTCTATTCTGACACACTGTCAGTGTTCTATTCTGACACACTGTCAGTGTTCTATTCTGACACACTGTCAGTGTTCTATTCTGACACACTGTCAGTGTTCTATTCTGACATACTGTCAGTGTTCTATTCTGACATACTGTCAGTGTTCTATTCTGACATACTCTCAGTGTTCTATTCTGACATACTCTCAGTGTTCTATTCTGACATACTCTCAGTGTTCTATTCTGACATACTGTCAGTGTTCTATTCTGACATACTGTCAGTGTTCTATTCTGACATACTGTCAGTGTTCTGTTCTGACACACTGTCAGTGTTCTATTCTGACATACTGTCAGTGTTCTATTCTGACATACTGTCAGTGTTCTATTCTGACATACTGTCAGTGTTCTATTCTGACATACTGTCAGTGTTCTATTCTGACATACTGTCAGTGTTCTATTCTGACATACTGTCAGTGTTCTATTCTGCCAAACACTCTCTGAGACATCAGGTCCCATATTCATAAGGCGTCTCAGAATAGGATTGCTGATCTGGGATCAGTCTTGCATTTTAGATCATCATGAATATGATTACATGGACAGTGAGGACCTGATCCTAGATCAGAATTTCTACTCTGAAGCTTCATGATTTTTGGCCCTGAATGAATAATAGTTATTTCAGAATCAGCGCTGTGCGGGATAGTGCACTCCAGACCATAGAATTAGGAATACAGCAGTGTTGAGTGTAAATTACTACGGTCATCTGTCTCTTTGTTTGGGAGATATCCAACAATGCCTAGTAGTGGAAATTAAAAAAGGACAATTATTTCTCAGTGCTGATGACTCACTGCCTCTGCTGCTTTGTTCATACTGTATGTTGATGGTGGTGGTGGTGGTGGTGATGAAGATGATGAAGAAGGAGCAGAATGGAGCAGGTCAGAAATCAAGTATTAAACAAACAGCATAGGCATGGGACGTTTGGATGAACATCACAGATGACAAAAAAGTTGCAACATTAATCACAGTCCACTTACTTTATCTTGGTGCAATCAATCAAATGTATTTATATAGCCCTTCTTACATCAGCTGATGTCACAAAGTGCTGTACAGAAACCCAGCCTAAAACCCCAAACAGCAAGCAATGCAGGTGAAGGAGCACGTTGGCTAGGAAAAACTCCCTAGAAAGGCCAGAACCTAGGAAGAAATCTAGAGAGGAACCAGGCTATGAGGGGTGGCCAGTCCTCTTCTGGCTGTGCCGGGTGGAGATTATAACAGAACATGCCCCCCCCCACCACCACCACCACTACACTCTCGTTGGTACATCCAGTATGTCCTACTCTCTCCTGAAAGCTTTTAGTCAGGGAAACCTGAGTAGATCACACACTCTACTGAATACCTGGCTACATCTGAATTGGCTGAGAGAGCCTGTGTGTGCTAAATTGCTCTTCCATCTGTAGTAATTTCTCTGAACAGGTAGAACTACAGCTTCTGATAGTGTGCATGCCTCACTCATCTCTTCCACCAACCATGGCTTTTATACAAATGACATGACACCTTTCGAGAGCAAATTGATGTTTGTAAGGCAACCTGAAATGACAGTCTGTTGAATTGTATTAACAAAAGAACAAAGCTAAATATTACATGCAGATTCTCCAGAGAGAGAATGTAGTAATTCCCACTAAGCAACAATGTCTGTTCTCCCTCCAGAATGCAATTAAATGCAGATGTAACGTCAGTGGAATAACTACTGAACATACTAAAGTATGAACACAGTCGTACTTTTAGAACTAAGCCTTGTCTGGGGACAATAGAACTGTTCTTTTGCAGTAAACACCACAAATGTATGCTTTGGACTGCACAGGAGAACCCACCTTATTTAAAGCCTGAGGAGTTGCTTTGGAAACAGTAAACAGGTTATAATACAGGTGAAATCTCATTGGTCACTCACCCACAACAAAAATCTGTTTACAATTTCACACAAACATGCCTGTGTAGAATACACAAACACCAAGACGGGTTAACTTTCTCTTACCATGAAGAGTGGTACTGTTGTAATATGTACCGGGAAATATACATGCAATGTACATTACATTCAAATCAAATTTTCAAATCAAATACAACAGGTGTAGACCTTACAGTGAAATGTTTATTACAAGCCCTTAACCAACAATGCAGTTTTAAGAAAATACAACAAAAAGTAAGCGATAAGAAGAGCGGCAGTAAATAACAATAGCGGGGCTGTACAGGTAATGGTAATGGTACAGATAACGGTACCCCCGTTACAGGGGGTAACGGTACAGAGTCAATGTGCGGGGGCACCGGTGTCGAGGTAATTGAGGTAATATGTACATGTAGTTCGAGTTATTAAAGTGTCTATGCATAGATAATAACAGAGAGTTGCAGCAGCGTTCCAAAGAAAATAGTCTGGGTAGCCATTTGACTAGATGTTCAGGAGTCTTATGGCTTGGAGATAGAAGTTATTTAGGAGCCTCTTGGACCTAGACTTGGCGCTCCGGTACCAATTGCCGTGCGGTAGCAGAGAGAACAGTCGATGACTAGGGTGGCTGGAGTCTTTGACAATTTTTAGGGCCATCCTCTGACACCGCCTGGTATAGAGGTCCAGAATGGCAGGAAGCTTGGACCTGGTGATGTACTGTGCTATACATACTACCCTATGTAGTGCCTTGCGGTCGGAGGCCGAGCAGTTGCCATACCAGGGAATAGGTTTTGTCGTGCCCTCTTCACGACTGTCTTGGTGTGCTTGGACCATGTTAGTTTGTTGGTGATATGGACGCCAAGGAACTTGAAGCTCTCAACCTGCTCCACTGCAGCCCCGTCGATGAGAATGGGGGCGTACTCGGTCCTCCTTTTCCTGTAGTCCACAATCATCTCCTTTGTCTTGATCACATTGAGGGAGAGGTTGTTGTCCTTGCACCACACAGTCAGGTCTCTGACCTCCTCTCTATAGTCTGTCTCATCGTTGTCGGTGATCAGGCCTACCACTGTTGTGTCATCAGCAAACTTAATGATGGTGTTGGAGTCGTGCCTGTCCATGCAGTCATGAGTGAACAGGGAGTACAGGAGGGCCCCTGTGTTGATCCGCGTGGCGGATGTGTTGTTACCTACCCTTACCACCTGGGGGAACCCGTCAGGAAGTCCAGGATCCAGTTGCAGAGGGAAGTGTTTAGTACCAGGGTCCTTAACTTATTGATGAGCTTTGAGGGCATTATGGTGTTGTACGCTGAGCTGTAGTCAATGAATACCATTCTCACATAGGTGTTCCTTTTGTTCAGGTGTGAAAGGGCAGTGTGGAGTGCAATAGAGATTGCATCATCTGTAGATCTGTTGGTGCGGTATGCAAATTGGAGTGGGTCTTGGGTTTCTGGGATAATGGTGTTGATGTGAGCCATGACCAGTCTTTCGCATTCCATGGCTACAGACGTGAGTTCTACAGGTCGGTAGTCATTTAGGCAGGGTACCTTAGTGTTCTTGGGAACAGGGACTATGGTGGTCTGCTTGAAACATGTTAGTATTACAGACTCAGACAGGGAGAGGTTGAAAATGTCAGTATAGACACTTGCCAGTTGGTCAGCACATGCTTGGAGTACACGTCCTGGTAATCCGTCTGGCATTGCGGCCTTGTGAATGTTGACCTGTTTAAAGGTCTTACGCACATCGGCTGTGGAGAGCGTGATCACACAGTCATCTGGAACAGCTGATGCTCTCATGCGTGTTTCAGTGTTACTTGCCTCAAAGCGAGCATAGGAGTTATTTAGCTCGTCTGGTAGGCTCGTGTCACTGGGCAGCTCTCAGCTGTGCTTCCCTTTGTAGTTTGCAGGCCCTGCCACATCCGTCGAGTTTCGGAGCCGGCGTAGTACGATTCAATCTTAGTCCTGTATTGACTCTTTGCCTGTTTGATGGTTCGTCGGACGGCATAGTGGGATTTCTTATTAACTTCCATGTTAGAGTCCCGCTCCTTGAAAGCGGCAGCTCTAACCTTTAGCTCAGTGCAAATGTTGCCTGTAATCCATGGCTTCTGGTTGGGGTATGTACGTACAGTCACTGTGGGGACGACGTCCTTGATGCACTTATTGATAAAGCCCGTGACTGATGTGATGTACTCCTCAATGCCATCGGAAGAATCCCGGAACATATTCTAGTCTGTGCTAGCAAAGCAGTCCTGTAGTTTAGCATCTGCTTCACCTGACCACTTTTTTATAGACCGAGTCACTGGTGCTTCCTGCTTAAATTTTTGCTTGTAAGCAGGAATCAGGAGGATAGAATTATGGTCAGATTTGGAGGTCGAGGGAGAGCCTTGTAGCTCTGTGTGTGGAGTAAAGTTGGTCTAGAATTTCTTTCCCTCTGGTTGCACATTTAACATGCTGTTAGAAATGAGGTAAAACTGATTTAAGATTCCCTGCATTAAAGTCCCCGGCCACTAGGAGCGCAGCCTCTGGATGAGCGTTTTCTTGTTAGCTTATGGCGGTATACAGCTCATTGAGTGCGGTTTTAGTGCCAGCATTGGTCATTACAACCCCCTTTACATTACATAGTGTCACGATCGTCTTGCTGAGAGAGAGTGGACCAAGGCGCAGCGTGTGCAAAATACATTCTCTTTTATTTTAGAGAAAGGAAAAACACGCAACGAACACTTTAACAAACTGAAACAAAACAACAAACGATCGTGAAGCTATAAACTTAAGTGCACACACAAGCTACAAACGTACAACATAGACAATTACCCATATTAACCTAGTGCCTATGGCTGTCTTAAATATGGCTCCCAATCAGAGACAATTAATGACATCTGTCTCTGATTGAGAACCATTCAGGCAACCATAGACACAGCTAGACACCTACACTAAACACAAACCCATCTACTCTACTTAACCCCCTAAACCATACAACCACCCTAGACAATACAAAAACACATACCTTCCCCATGTCACAACCTGACCTAACTAAAATAATAAAGGAAACAAAGAATACTAAGGCCAGGGCGTGACAGTACCCCCCCCCCAAAGGTGCGGACTCCGGCCGCAGAACCTGAAACAGAAGGGGAGGGTCCGGGGTGGCCCCCATCATGGCGGCGGCTCGGGCGCGGGACGAGGCCCCCACTCCACCATTGTCAATACCCGCTTTGGTGGCGCCTCTGGAGCGGCGACCCTTGTAGCAAGTCCCGGACTGAAGACCATCCCAGAGGGCGCCACCGGACGGATGGGTAGCTCCGGACTGAGGGGTAGCTCCGGACGGATGGGTAGCTCCGGACTGAGGGGTAGCTCCGGACTGAGGGGTAGCTCATGACTGGAGGGCAGCTCATGACTGGACGGCAGCTCCGGACTGAGGGACGGCAGCTCCGGACTGAGGGACGGCAGCTCCGGACTGAGGGACGGCAGCTCCGGACTGAGGGACGGCAGCTCATGGCTGGCTGACGGATCTGGCTGCTCATGGCTGGCTGACGGATCTGGCTGGCTGGCGGATCTGGCTGCTCATGGCTGGCTGGCGGATCTGGCTGCTCATGGCTGGCTGACGGATCTGGCTGCTCATGGCTGGCTGCTCATGGCTGCTCATGGCTGGCTGGCTGCTCATGGCTGGCTGGCTGCTCATGGCTGGCTGGCTGCTCATGGCTGCTCATGGCTGGCTGGCTGCTCATGGCTGCTCATGGCTGCTCATGGCTGGCTGGCTGCTCATGGCTGGCTGGCTGCTCATGGCTGGCTGCTCATGGCTGGCTGCTCATGGCTGGCGGGCGACTCTGGCTGCTCATGGCTGGCGGGCGACTCTGGCTGCTCATGGCTGGCGGGCGGCTCTGGCTGCTCATGGCTGGCGGGCGGCTCTGGCTGCTCATGGCTGGCGGGCGGCTCTGGCTGCTCATGGCTGGCGGGCGGCTCTGGCTGCTCATGGCTGGCGGGCGGCTCTGGCTGCTCATGGCTGGCGGGCGGCTCTGGCTGCTCATGGCTGGCGGGCGGCTCTGGCTGCTCATGGCTGGCGGGCGGCTCGGGCTGATCCTGTCTGGCGGGCGGCTCGGGCTGATCCTGTCTGGCGGGCGGCTCGGGCTGATCCTGTCTGGCGGGCGGCTCGGGCTGATCCTGTCTGGCGGGCGGCTCGGGCTGATCCTGTCTGGCGGGCGGCTCGGGCTGATCCTGTCTGGCGGGCGGCTCGGGCTGATCCTGTCTGGCGGGCGGCTCGGGCTGATCCTGTCTGGCGGACGGCTCCGGCTGATCCTGTCTGGCGGACGGCTCTGACGGCTCGGGACAGACGGGCGGCTCAGACGGCGCTTGGCAGATGGGCGGCTCAGACGGCGCTTGGCAGACGGGCGGCTCAGACGGCGCTTGGCAGACGGGCGGCTCTGACGGCGCTTGGCAGACGGGCGGCTCTGACGGCGCTTGGCAGACGGGCGGCTCTGACGGCGCTTGGCAGACGGGCGGCTCTGGCCGGCTGAGGCACACTGTATGCCTGGTGCGTGGTGCCGGAACTGGAGGTACCGGGCTAAGGACACGCACCTTAAGGCTAGTGCGGGGAGCAGGAACAGGGCACACTGAGTTCTCGAGGCGCACTATAGGCCTGGTGCGTGGTACCGGGACTGGTGGTACCGGGCTGAGGGCACGCACCTCAGGGCGAGTGCGGGGAGAAGGATCAGTGCGTACAGGGCTCTGGAGACGCACTTGAGGCTTGGTGCGTGGTGCCGGAACTGGTGGTACCGGGCTGGGGACACGCATCTCAGGGCTAGTGCGGGGAGCAGCAACAGGACGCACAGGACTCTGGAGGCGCACAGGAGGCTTGGTGCGTGGTGCCGGAACTGGTGGTACCGGGCTGGAGACACGCACCATAGGGCGAGTGCGTGGAGGAGGAACAGGGCTCTGGAGACACACTGGAAGCCTGGTGCGTGGTGTAGGCACTGGTGGTACTGGGCTGGGGCGGGGAGGTGGCGCCGGAAATACCGGACCGTGCAGGCGTACTGGCTCCCTTGAGCACTGAGCCTGCCCAACCTTACCTGGTTGTATGCTCCCCATCTACCGACCAGTGCGGGGAGGTGGAATAACCCGCACCGGGCTATGTAGGCGAACCGGGGACACCATGCGTAAGGCTGGTGCCATGTAAGCCGGCCCGAGGAGACGCACTGGTGGCCAGATGCGTTGGGCCGGCTTCATGACATCCGGCTCAATCCTCAATCTATGAACACGTACAGGAGACACCATGCGCTCTACTGCGTAACACGGTGTCTGCCCGTACTCTCGCTCTCCACGGTAAGTACAGGGAGTATGCGCAGGTCTCCTACCTGACTTCGCCACACTCCCTTTTAGCCCACCCCCCCCAAGAAATTTTTGGGTTGTACTCGCGGGCTTCCAGCCTTGCCTCCGTGCTGCCTCCTCATATCGCCTCCTCTCGGCTTTAGCTGCCTCCAGCTCTTCACGAGGGAGGCGATATTCTCCCGGTTGTGCCCAAGGACCCTTTCCATCCAGTATCTCCTCCCATGTCCATGAATCCTTTGTGTATTGCTCCTGTTGCTGCTTTACACGCCGCTTGGTCCGATTCTGGTGGGTAATTTTGTCACGATTGTCTTGCTGAGAGAGAGTGGACCAAGGCGCAGCGTGTGCAAAATACATTCTCTTTTATTTTAGAGAAAGGAAAAACACGCAACGAACACTTTAACAAACTGAAACAAAACAACAAACGATCGTGAAGCTATAAACTTAAGTGCACACACAAGCTACAAACGTACAACATAGACAATTACCCACATTAACCTAGTGCCTATGGCTGTCTTAAATATGGCTCCCAATCAGAGACAATTAATGACATCTGTCTCTGATTGAGAACCATTCAGGCAACCATAGACACAGCTAGACACCTACACTAAACACAAACCCATCTACTCTACTTAACCCCCTAAACCATACAACCACCCTAGACAATACAAAAACACATACCTTCCCCATGTCACACCCTGACCTAATTAAAATAATAAAGGAAACAAAGAATACTAAGGCCAGGGCGTGACACATAGGTAATTCCCCTTTACATTACATTACAACCCCCTTTACATTACATAGGTAATTGCACTTTACATTACAACTCCCTTTACATTACATTACAACCCCCTTTACATTACATAGGTAATTCCTCTTTTCCAGGGGAATGACAGATAAATTGTGTGGCAGAGAAACAATGACATACCACCAAGCATTGATCTGATATTACTGATGATGTCTCTCATACTTAGTCTGAACCTTTCTAGCACTCTACCACTCTCAGAGGACCAGCCCTAACTCTCATATATCACAGCCGCACGAACGCGTGCACGCACACACACACACACACACAGTGGCAGGTTTATGGCGATGCAGTGTGGCGTTATACCGTGAGCCACCTAGAGCCAAAATTGAGCTTTTCAGTCACAGTTTCCATGTTTTACCTGGGATTACACCGCCTAATATATCTGCTGTAAGAGTCTACCGACAGATTTCTATAGTAGGAGTCTTCTGTTGTATGGTTGGTAGTGGTGGTGCTGGGTGTTGTGGGGGTGGTGGCAGGATCAGGATGAGAAGGGGATGAATGGAGGACAGACAGAGCGCTAGGGAGAAAGGAAGAATTACTCTACTATCTATGGTGGCTCTAGCTGTTTATCCCACCGTAGTTCAAGTTATCCTTACTCATTGTGTATTTATTCCTTATTGTTCCATTTTTTCTACTATTTCTCTTTTTTTATCCCTCTGCATTGTTGGAAAGGGTCCATAAGTAAACATTTCACTGTTAGTCTACACCTGTTGTTTACGAAGTAATTAACAAATACAATTTGATTTGATTTATTTGATTTGTAATATACACTGTAGTAGGATTCTTCTGATGTATGGGTTGGTCGTGGTGGTGTTGTGGGGGTGGTGGAAGGATGAGAGGTGATTTTGGGACAGGTACTGAAGATTAAATGATGAACTCGGGAGGAAATAAGGATTAGGCTTCTGTCTGTGGCTGTCCTATATTTTAATAATATAATCACAGTGAGATTCTTCTTCTGATGTTTGGGTTGGTGGTGGTGGTGGTGGTGAGTATTGTGTGGCAGGATGTTTTACCTTTATTTTACCCAGACAGGTTAACAAATTCTTATTTACAATGATGGCAAATGTTGGTTCAGGAACTGAAGATGAATGGAGGAAAAATATAAGATTCATATAGAGAGACGACTAGGGAGAAAGGAAAGGGTGAGGTAGGATGAATTCGGAAAGAGTGGGACATCATGTAAGCTGGGACAGCTTAATCCTGACACGTTTATTTATTGGTCTGACAAGAGAAAATCAAAGATATTGTTACTAAGCCTTTGCAAACCACATGATCAAAATCACATCACTTCATTGGTGTTACATCATAGAGGGGGACAGAGCAAGCTTCAAACAGGAAGCTCACACCACAAAGCACACGGTAAGATTAATTTATTTATTTTGATGGTAAGGTTATAAAACTGTCATAAATAATGCACTGTGCCACATTGTGATGTAAATGTGCATACTATGAACTGGTGCATCAAAATACATTAATAAGTTGCCAATATTATGTTTCAATTTTGTAATTCTGTGATTTTTTTTGTTTGCCAACCATAGCTAGCTAAAGTAGTACAGAATTGAGAAGCTAAAGTGGGACAGTCTTATAGGCTTTACCAATGGAGGAAAGAGATCCCGTTAACATTGGGGACCCCCGGTACTTAGGTTAGGCTGGGCTCTGGTTCTTGTAGTACTATATCCTGTAAATGTTTTCTTGTAGTACTGTTTTTAGTTCTGTTATTTGTACTGTTATTAGTTCTGTTATTTGTACTGTTATTAGTTCTGTTATTTGAGTGAATTCAGAATACGTGGGACACTTTTTGCATTTCTGTCCCCTGTAACCTCTTCAGACATCTATCCCACATATTAGCCCAACACATGATACATTTCTGAAATTCTCTGATGTTTCCTAACCACACAAAATTTCATTTAATTGTCATCGGGGTACAATTAGGACTATAATAAGGGTGTCCCAGTTGATGTATTCTGCTGTCCCAGTCTCCGAAATGCAAACTGAAAATATGATTTTGACTCAGTGTACACAAATGGGTGTGTCATGCCTCCTGTGTATATGATATCAATATGGTTTGGGTTGTGTGATTAGGAAACATCTTGAGGATTTCAGAAATGTATCATGTGTTGGGCTAACATGTTGGATAGATGTCGAAAGAGGTTACAGACGGAAGTGCAAAAAGTGTCCCACTTATTCCGAATTCACCTTACAGAAGATGGAGGTGAGGTCACTATAGAGAAAGCCAGGAAGAAAACAAGGATCACATTGTCTGTGGTGGTTCAGCTGCACTGTGCTCGCTTTGATGACAATCAAGTGGTCAGCGATCAAAGGGAGCTACTATTATTGGAAATACCATTGCCCTCTTTATTCCCATGGGGAGCAGAGTAGACCTAACCATCACATCCTGTCCACAGACACAGCAGCTGCTATCTCTCTTAGGGTAAACATCCAATCTCTGCCTCTGCCAACTACCTGTCTGCATCATCACCCCTGATTATGATTCATGTTTGTGTGTGTGTGTGTGTGATGGAGAAGGGTCTGGAATGTATGTGTGTGTGTGCTTGAGGATGAAAATGACTTCATACGATGCCTGTATTGATTCTTTATTCTGGTGTTTGACAATAAGGTAGTACAAATGAATGACGCTGATGCATGGCTGCTCATCCATAATACAACGCTCTACATTTCCCTCTACGTCATGGTATTTCTCATTTGCTAATTCTTTGTCTAGCGTCTTATTACAGTGTCTTTGACCACCGTGGTGCTACATTTTCGGCATCCGTTCCATGATAACTAATGGATTTGTCCTTGCCTCCCCGTCTCCTGTCTCTATGATGAGAAGCTGTCTGCAAAGGTTAATCTATGCATCCCATTTCATTCAAGTCCACCATTTAGTATTCAGGTTCATCACTTCCTGTCTCCGCTAAGATAGATCAGGAGATATTTTGGATTTTCTGAGAATGTGAGATTGCAATGTGAGGGGAAATTCTGACTGCATTGATTTCAAATGGTAAGCACGGCTTATATTTTTAGTAATGAAGTTCTGACAAGGAGGAGAAAATGCAGAATATTAATATAATATTAACATTACTCACACATTGTCACTTGAGACATAAGTCATTATAAAAACTATATGGTATGGTGGGGAAATTGTGAAGGAAACCATTATTCAGATAAAAAAATCACTGTTGCTTGTAGACTTTTCAGAGGAACTCCAACCCAGTCATGTTCCTTGGGATTTAAATGATACGTGGGCCTGTTCTTCAATGTGGAATGATTTAAAAACTTCACTTAGATTTGATTTGACCTATCAATCACACATAGGCCTACCGGTAATCAAACGCCAAGCCAATCAACTTCTAAATAAGTTTTGCCGGAGAAGATGAAACAAAAACAAACAATCGGCAATCATCTTTCCATCTTCCTCCTCAGAGCCAGTTTCTCTCCTTTTTGTCTGTGATTGACTGGGGTTATTCAAGTTTGAAGCTCATCAATTTGGAAAAGATTGCAAGAGCTCATATTTGAAAAGATTGGTTTGAGTCAGTCACAGTTTATCTGGCTTACCCCCCTGTTTTTTCTGGTTATTTCCTACCCCTCCTTTCCTGCCCCATAAGACCCATTTAATAAACATCCTGTCTGAAGCGTCAAGCCCCATGAAAGCAAACTGTCAGCGTTATCCCATGACTCTTGGAACTCAAATGGGTTTCTGAAAAGATTTTTAACAGAGACGTAGGCCTATCTGTAAACATTGCTTCACAAAATTTCTCCTGGGATAAAACTGTCAGACGTGCCTTCAATAGATCTGTCCTGGTGGTTTGGATGATTGGAGTGACAGACATGTTGTGACAGACATTTTTTTGAGATTGAACTGCACTGAAGAGAACAGAACAGAACTGGGTCAGAGCAATGCGTTTTCCTTTACGGTCCTTGCTGGCCAGGACTGTCACGTCTACTCCTGCTCTCCAATGATGGTTGCTAGGTGTGCGCAATGTGGGTTGCCAGGAACGGTGGTTAGTAGACCGGGAGGCCTCCTGCGCTCAACGTCGCCGGTCTACTAACCACCGTTCCTGGCAACCCACATTGCGCACACCTGGCAACCATCATTGGGCACACCTGCTCCTCATCATTAAGCACACCTAGACTTCATCAGCACCCTAATTACTCTCCCTTCATATAGCCCTCAGTAGCCTCAGTCATCAGGCAGTGTTGGTTTTGGTTACGTTCAGTACGCTTCTCCTGTTTTGTTGTTTCTACATGTTTATTATTAAACTCCTCTTCTGCACCTGCTTCCTAACTTCCTGCATATACGTTACAGGGACGTCCTTACCCCATTGAAGTTTAAATGTAAAATGGTTAAGGTAAGGGTTAATGTTAGGGTTTGGGTTAGGGTTAGGTAAGGGTTATGGTTATGATTAAGTTTAGGGTAGTGTCGTGTCTTTGGCATCATTAAAGTGAAGACTGTTATTTCATCAAATCAATTCTCGGTAATTATTATTACGTGATTAAACTAATCATGTAAATGTAATTAACTAGGAAGTCAGGGCACCAAGGAAAATCTTCAGATTACAACGTTATAATTTTTCTAATATAACTCTTCAGACATTTTGATATCTGATCAATTAGTCTTCTAATTAATTAATTATCCTTTACCTCATGTTAGTCTCATTCCAAACGTCATAAATTGTTGGTTATCTACACGAACCCAGACTTTACTATGAATCATTCATACACCAATTGTCTTAATCATTTATTTACTAACTAACTAAATAATCACAGAAATGCATAAACACACAAACAGCAGATATGGTTACAAGGAAATGATAGGGGAGGTTCCCTAGTGGGCTAAGCCGATATGACGGCTTGGTGGACAAAAGGGAAGTGGGTGTGTACTGAAAAGGGCGGGAAAGACAAAAGGAGTCACTACACAGTTGATAATTATATGAATTGAAATGCTAATCCTGTGCACATGAACGCTCACTCATTCGGGAATAACTGCAATCAATATATATTTACGCCCAGTGTGTCGTCGTGATCTCTGTTGGAATCGTCAGTCCTTCTGTTGGAGAGTCAGCTCATCATCGTCTCTCTCTCTGCTTCCCTGAAGATCAAAGTCTTTCGCGGTTAGAATGGATACTTCAGAGTACTATTCAGAAATGCTCTCATAGCATGGCGGTTGTCGGTCTTCGCATCCCAGGTTGACATAATTTCTAGCTGCAGACTAGTAATTATTATCTAAGATTTGCTCTTATTCTGTAGGGATCGATAGTCTCAGAGTTTAACCATTTCCAGCTGCGTAGCCAATGCTCAACGTGGTATGGTTAGGAATTCAACAACCATTTCAACCTTAGCTTATACTGAGGTTTTTGTGGTCTGAAGAGGATTTCCTCAGGAGAGGTTTTATTCGTAACAGTAGAAAAGGGCTGTTCCATGACGCCAGATCATGTCTGTGCTCACGGGGGCGGGCCAATGACTTAGTTCAACTTTAAAAGGAATAGAATTCTCTTTCATTAAAGGTTTAACATCACATTACATAATTTCATAAATAGTTTAATCCTTACTCATTCATTTTATACAAGAATTAGATGCAAACCCCATAATTGAGAGATGTACATATTCAGAGATATGTGTGTTTCCTGTCCTCTCTGAGGTCACCAAATGAAACATACGCATCATACCCGTCCCTTAAGTGTCCAAGGACCATTCCCACCTTCTCACAAGTGGACATTTTGTATCAAATTCCCATTTTGGGGATTTAGGAGTTTGCCATGTGAAATCCTTTGTTCTCTCTGTGTCTCTCTTTCTGCGTGGCCAGAGGGAGAGAGTCTCCGCCAGGAATTTACGACCTGAGATTACAGAACCTGGGTGTAGGAGAGAGAGAGGGGGGGGGGGGAAGCCACTAGCTATACCTAAAAAGGACCACGTCATGACACTAGGGACGTCCCAAGGATTCAGGATAGCACTAACCTTGCCTTTACCCTGCTGCAAATCACATGCCGGCTCTATCAGTTCGAGTAATACTCTTCCACACTAAGTTAGACTATAGACTATCCTCTGAGTAACTAAGGTCTGATAGGCCACAAATTGGAAAGAGAAACCTTTCCCCAAACTGTTGTGAGCCTATTATTCGAGCTCATCATGGGGAACTTTGTAGGCTGTATTGACACTTGTATTAGAGACTGTATGTTATTTATAATGAGGGATACTTGGGGAAAATCTAGCCTCTCTGAAATGAAAATGGATGGCACTCCCTTCAGTAAAACATATTTTTATCCTCCCCTCCCTGAACGCTTAAAAAAAAGTGACCCTCCCCATACCCAAAATAATAATCAAAACATAAAGTGGATAGCAGAGAACATGCCTACCGTTTACCCTCACAGACCAGAGCCTTAGATATGCAGTTTTAGAAACTGTTATTCGTTTTGTAAGCATTACATGGCAAGTAGCCAGAAGGTTGTGGATTTGCAGACCACCGCGACAAGGGTAGGTGTGAAAAGATCTCAATTATACTAAAAGCACTGCATGAATCTATCATCTTATTTGCAGTTTGAGAAAAAATATCCTTTTATAAATGCATTTCATGCAATTCTACGTCATTTTACATGACTGGAGACAAGCAGAGTGTTTTTTAATACCACAACAAAGCACGACAACGAATGAGCGCATGCTGCAGCCCTGAGACGTTGTAATATCTGTACAGGCTATTGTTAAGAAAGAGGAGAGTCTAAGTTTGGAAAAGTGCTAAGGTTGTCTATAACTGTAAAAATGTTGCTCAACAGAACCAGTTACGACTGTAGTGTCTGATCATCAATGAATTTGAGAAAAATACATACATCTTTTAACACAGCAGCCGCATATCAACTGGTAGACCTATATGCACTTGTAACTTTTCTTCATTTGGGATACTATAATTTTCTAATTGATTCTATTTCATTCCATGATATTGTTGTTATAAAATAGATGTGTGTTGACTGTGATTAGGGCATGGGAATATAAGAGCACTGCTAGGTTAAATGAACAAACTAGCCATGCACAGCTCAGTGCATGATCCTCAAACCAAAGACTGGCCAGACTCGTGTTTCTTAAAGTGAATTCAAAGGCAGTGTATAATTACTGTATAGCCTAATAAGGCATTTTTTGTTTCATTATTATTAAATTCTAAGTAATTAATTTCATTTTATACAGCCTAAAAGCAAATTTTATAGGCATGTTGTTAGGTTCTGTTGATGTGTTGAAATGCTGAGCGCTCCTGCCAGCGTGTCACAAATGCTTCACAATTGATTTCTTAAATGGTAGGCTCAAGCCTTGAAATTATAATAATATAGCCTAAATAATTAATTTTCCTTCCTTCTTAGGCTAGCTGGCTTGCTCCTGACTGATTTGGAGTTAGTATGTTGTTTAATAGCCTGTTGAAATGTTGAACGTCAATTGATAGTGACAGAATCACACATTACTTCCCAAGCAAAGTAATTTTTTTGTCTCCTCGGCTATAGAAGGTTGTAGCGCAGGCTCTGAATGTCATAGAGACAAACGAAATATATCCCATATGCATCAAAGTCACGTCTTTCCCCAGAAAGACATGACGAAAGCGTCATTATAGATCTCTTTATATAATCAGATCGATCACTTTGTAGATTTTTTTATCTTACGCTAACATTCTGTTTTTTAAAGCCACAGTACCCTCACATTCTCTCACATAACACCTCAATTCGAGCCCTGGTTTTACCATAACACACCAAGCCCTTCACTGAGACATTTGAGGAGTGCATGGTGACTGAAAAAATTGGCTGACACAATCTATGGATAGTCGACTATAATTTAGTCTGTCAATAGGAATATGAATAAATAGGCTTCGACACAAAGCCCTCTTGTTGTTAGTAGCCTAAAGTCAAATTAAAATGAAGACTGTTTAAATCAATTAGGCCTTCTCAAATTAGCCTACTTAAGGCACCCATGCGCTGTCCAGTTATGCAAATTACTCAAATATGGCTTATTGTGAGATCAATAACTCTGATAAATAGCTTCATTATGGGCAATGAAACATATTGTTTTTATTCAATAATATATTAGAACAGTAGCGAGCTTACCTCTGGTCCTCCTTTTCATCTTCAGGCTCTCCCTCTCAAACTGAACAGGACATCAGTAGGCCTAGTCCGTGCAAACAAATATGACATTTTTTTTAAACAAATACTAAACCCTCTCTTTTACTGGAATTGAAAAAGCATGACCCTCCCCCTTTTCCTCCAGGTAACAATTCTTTAAATTGCAACCGCTCCCATAGCTATGTAAAATTGTAATTAATAACAATTATACCATTAACACATTTAAGAAATATGTTTTTATTAAATTAATTATCTTGAATGATACTGTATTTTCATCTTAATGTCTCTTTAAATATGGTACGTTTAAAACGTAAATTATGACTACTACATATCCCAAGGTTCAATCCAAGAGGCGGGCGCTGGCCTACGTCATCGTGTTTGGTAACCCCTTTGACCAATCAAATGCATCTATTTGGAAGCGCGTACTTCGAAAATTGTTTCATATTATCCAATCAGTGGTCTTTATTTAATTATTTGTAACGACAAACCAATCGAAGTTGTCGCTCTTCTCCTAGACGAATCGGAAGCTCGTTAGATAATAGCTGAACGTACTCGTTTTCCGCCAATTAAATCGAAGTTGATGTTTAAACTCTGCGCGCGGGCGGTGCTTAGCCAATTTTGGGAGGATCTCAAAAGTTGAGAGGGATGCATGCATGGATTTGAAATCAAGCTATCAATTTCACAATATCCCATCAATCTAGACAGCGCTCTCAAGCTGTGTTTTTGAATTAGACAAATTGATAATTCATTGGAATTACGATAGTTTATAACACAAGTTATATTTACTCGTATTTTGTTCACTGTCAGCTTTGTGGTTGCACAACTGTAACGCTAGGGAGCTTACCATCATAATTAAGGTGATCTCTCCACGAAATGAAAGCGGGCGGTAAGTATCTCTGACTCAATTAGCTACGGTGTAAATGTGCCATCTAACATTTAAATGTTTTAGTCAGAAACCTGTTTCAGCTTATACAATTTAGGTTAGAGAACTTGAACTGTGTGAGAATGAATAGCATAAACATTTTATAGCTACAGTAGATAACGTTAGCTGACTTGATAACGTTAGCTGCTAACTAGCCTGCTAGCTAGCTATCTGTTATGGTTTGCTGTTGTAATGATGGCTAGTTAGTTAGTTGGCTAGCTAGCTACTGGTACATAGCTTGGTGTCAGTACTCGAGCCAGTCGTTAGTTAAGTGGCTAACGTTATAAATGTGCCTTATTTGAAACTAAAGCATTCGTAACATTTATATCATAGTTAACTACGTTGTAAAGTCATTACATTTCTGTGGTTTTGAAAGCGCCGCAAATAGATCATTCACTTTTTTGGATTTCAATCTAAGAAGCGTTACAGTAGCTTGTTAAAAGTTTACCTAGGTTTGAGGAGGGAAATTTGGGCGCTGAGTTAAACTGAATTCAAACATTGAGTTCAGTTTAACTTGGCCAGCTAATTAGTCAAAATAGATTCCATTGGTTATAACTACCGATATATCATAGATATAATTAATATATTATTTATTGTAACTGGGTCACTTTTGCCTAATTTGAATTAGTTTGAGCCAGCAAGCTGTAGCAAACAAAGCAAACGTAAACTGACATTCAGGTTGGAATTACTGTCTTTAGAGGAGCATATAGATGAGAACTGTAAACAAATACTATTGAATAAACATTGTCTGAAACATTGTCAGCAGTAAACTGTGTCCCACAGTTAGGATGGAGACTAAATGTATGGGGGCACTGTGTGAGTAAGAGTTCGTTTATTTGGAGTGTTGAGTTGGAAAGAGTTTTTTGTTTTTTTGCGTTTGATGGTTATCTGTATCTAAAATGGCAAGAGTGATTCAAGATAAAAGTATACTTCTCTCTCCTTTCTTCTTTAGTGCTACATTGTCGTTGTTCCAAATGCTTCACGGTTCCAGCACGGAAGCGGGTCCGTAAGCGTGTTACAGCCCTAACACTGCTGTCTCTACCTGAAGAGGTGCTTCTGTGTGTGCTCCAATGCCTCTCTGCTGAGGACCTGCTGGCTGTCAGAGCTGTGAGTCTCACAAACACACACACGGTCTTGTTTAACTAACGTTGTGGCGATATACACTGCTCAAAAAAATAAAGGGAACACTTAAACAACACAATGTAACTCCAAGTCAATCACACTTCTGTGAAATCAAACTGTCCACTTAGGAAGCCACACTGATTGACAATAAATTTCACATGCTGTTGTGCAAATGGAATAGACAAAAGGTGGAAATTATAGGCAATTAGCAAGACACCCCCAAAAAAGGAGTGATTCTGCAGGTGGTGACCACAGACCACTTCTCAGTTCCTATGCTTCCTGGCTGATGTTTTGGTCACTTTTGAATGCTGGCGGTGCTCTCACTCTAGTGGTAGCATGAGACGGAGTCTACAACCCACACAAGTGGCTCAGGTAGTGCAGTTCATCCAGGATGGCACATCAATGCGAGCTGTGGCAAAAAGGTTTGCTGTGTCTGTCAGCGTAGTGTCCAGAGCATGGAGGCGCTACCAGGAGACAGGCCAGTACATCAGGAGACGTGGAGGAGGCCGTAGGAGGGCAACAACCCAGCAGCAGGACCGCTACCTCCGCCTTTGTGCAAGGAGGTGCACTGCCAGAGCCCTGCAAAATGACCTCCAGCAGGCCACAAATGTGCATGTGTCAGCATATGGTCTCACAAGGGGTCTGAGGAGCTCATCTCGGTACCTATTGGCAGTCAGGCTACCTCTGGCGAGCACATGGAGGGCTGTGCGGCCCCACAAAGAAATGCCACCCCACACCATGACTGACCCATCGCCAAACCGGTCATGCTGGAGGATGTTGCAGGCAGCAGAACGTTCTCCACGGCGTCTCCAGACTCTGTCACGTCTGTCACATGTGCTCAGTGTGAACCTGCTTTCATCTGTGAAGAGCACAGGGCGCCAGTGGCGAATTTGCCAATCTTGTTGTTTTCTGGCAAATGCCAAACGTCCTGCACGGTGTTGGGCTGTAAGCACAACCCCCACCTGTGGATGTCGGGCCCTCATACCACCCTCATGGAGTCTGTTTCTGACCGTTTGAGCAGACACATGCACATTTGTGGCCTGCTGGAGGTCATTTTGCAGGGCTCTGGCAGTGCACCTCCTTGCACAAAGGCGGAGGTAGCGGTCCTGCTGCTGGGTTGTTGCCCTCCTACGGCCTCCTCCACGTCTCCTGATGTACTGGCCTGTCTCCTGGTAGCGCCTCCATGCTCTGGACACTACGCTGACAGACACAGCAAACCTTTTTGCCACAGCTCGCATTGATGTGCCATCCTGGATGAACTGCACTACCTGAGCCACTTGTGTGGGTTGTAGACTCCGTCTCATGCTACCACTAGAGTGAGAGCACCGCCAGCATTCAAAAGTGACCAAAACATCAGCCAGGAAGCATAGGAACTGAGAAGTGGTCTGTGGTCACCACCTGCAGAATCACTCCTTTTTTGGGGGTGTCTTGCTAATTGCCTATAATTTCCACCTTTTGTCTATTCCATTTGCACAACAGCATGTGAAATTTATTGTCAATCAGTGTTGCTTCCTAAGTGGACAGTTTGATTTCACAGAAGTGTGATTGACTTGGAGTTACATTGTGTTGTTTAAGTGTTCCCTTTATTTTTTTGAGCAGTGTACAATACAGTCCCATTCAAAATCCAATTTTCCCTAACATTAACCTGAACCAAATTTTGGTTTGTTTTCTATTCTTGTGGGGACTTCTGGTCCCCACAAGTTCAAGTTAAACACATGTACACACACACACACACACACACACACACACACACACACACACACACACACACACACACACACACACACACACACACACACACACACACACACACACACACACATCTAAAGCACACACACAAACAATTGAACAGCCTCTGGGGTAAACATCATTTGAAGGAGTCTCTTCTGAACATCTTGTCACCACCTGAATTGGTGAGTCATAATGTGTATCAGTCTCCTCCTATATACACCTCCTTTAGCATGTCTAAGGAATGTTATGTTTACTCAGTTATTGAAAGGAAGAAGAATATTTTGAACATGCATGAAGGATTGCCATGTTGGAGGCTAACTGAGGTATTTGGTTATCTCCCAGGTACACTCTCAGCTCCGTGACATCATTGATAACCACTCTAGCGTTTGGGCCCGGGTCAGTTTCAGGGATACCTGGCCATCCCCCAACACAGTCTGGCTCTTTGAGAGGTAGGATCGACTCCTCCCACACCCAAACCCTGCCCTCGACTCTGTACATCTTCCAATGTCAGTTTCACATGAGGGAGACTGAAAGTGAGCATACATACTAGAGGTCGACCGATTATGATTTTTCAACGCCGATACCGATTATTGGAGGACCAAAAAAGCCGATACCGATCAATCGGACGATTTTTATTTTATTTGTAATAATGACCATTACAACAATGCTGAATGAACACTTATTTTAACTTAATATAATACATCAATAAAGTCAATTTAGCCTCAAATAAATAATGAAACATGTTCAATTTGGTTTACATAATGCAAAAACAAAGTGTTGGAGAAGAAAGTAAAAGTGCAATATGTGCCATGTAAGAAAGCTAACGTTTAAGTTCCTTGCTCAGAACATGAGAACATATGAAAGCTGGTGGTTCCTTTTAACATGAGTCTTCAATATTCCCAGGTAAGAAGTTTTAGGTTGTAGTTATAGGAATTATAGGACTATTTCTCTCTCTACGATTTGTATTTCATATACCTTTGACTATTGGATGTTCTTATAGGCACTTTAGTATTGCCAATGTAACAGTATAGCTTCCATCCCTCTCCTCGCTCCTGCCTGGGCTCGAACCAGGAACACATCGACAACAGCCACCCTCGAAGCAGCGTTGCCCATGCAGAGCTAGGAGAACAACTACTCCAAGTCTCAGAGCGAGTGACGTTTGAAACGCTATTAGCGCGCACCCCACTAACTAGCTAGCCATTTCACATCGGTTACACCAGCCTAATCTCAGGAGGTGATAGGCTTGAAGTCATAAACAGCGCAATGCTTGAAGCATTGCGAAGAGCTGCTGACAAAACGCACGAAAGTGCTGTTTGAATGAATGCTTACGAGCCTGCTGGTGCCTACCATCGCTCAGTCAGACTGCTCTATCAAATCATAGACTTAATTATAACATAATAACACACAGAAATACGAGCCTTAGGTCATTAATATGGTCGAATCCGTAAACTATCATCTCGAAAACAAAACGTTTATTCTTTCAGTGAAATACGGAACCGTTCCGTATTTTATCTAACGGGTGGCATCCATAAGTCTAAATATTCCTGTTACATTGAAGGTTGTGCAATGTTATGTCATAATTACGTAAAATTCTGGCAAATTAGTTCGCAATGAGCCAGGCGGCCCAAACTGTTGCATATACCCTGACTCTACGTGCAATGAACGCAAGAGAAGTGACACAATTTCACCTGGTTAATATTGCCTGCTAACCTGGATTTCTTTTAGCTAAATATGCAGGTTTAAAAATATAGACTTCTGTGTATTGATTTTAAGAAAGGCATTGATGTTTATGGTTAGGTACACGTTGGAGCAACGACAGTCCTTTTTCGCGAATGCGCACCGCATCAATTATATGCAATGCAGGACACGCTAGATAAACTAGTAATATCATCAACCATGTGTAGTTATAACTAGTGATTATGATTCATTGATTGTTTTTTATAAGATAAGTTTAATGCTAGCTAGCAACTTACCATGGCTTCTTACTGCATTCGCGTAACAGGCAGGCTCCTCGTGAGGCAGGTGGTTAGAGCGTTGGACTAGTTAACAGTAAGGTTGCAAGATTGAATCCCCGAGCTGACAAGGTAAAAATTTGTCGTTCTGCCCCTGAATAAGGCAGTTAACCCACCGTTCCTAGGCCGTCAATGAAAATAAGAATGTGTTCTTAACTGACTTGCCTAGCTAAATAAAGGTGTAAAAAATAAAATTGGGGGGCAAAATTGGCGTCCAAAAATACAGATTTCTGATTGTTAAGAAAATTTGAAATCGGCCCTAATTAATCGGCCATTCCGATTAATCGGTCGACCTCTAATACATACCCTAATATGTTTCTCGGTTTCTGTCTCCTCTTTCAGGGCCGCAGAGAAGGGGAACTTTGAGGCAGCTGTGAAACTAGGGATTGCATATTTGTACAATGAAGGACGTAAGTCTCACTGCACTTGTCATCCATTGTTTCTCATTGAATTGGTCATGAGGTTGATCAGTGATTGACATTGACCAAATCACTGAATTAATTCCTGTATAATAATCACCCTCTTCTCTGTCCCAGCGTTGCTGAGTGACGAAGGGCGTGCCGACGTGTGCGGCCGGAAGGCGTCCCAGTTCTTCAGCCTGGCGGAGAGCCTGCGTTCCCCTACCGCCGACCCCTTCATCTGGGTGTTCATCCGCCCGCCCTGGTCCCCCACTGGGAGCTGCTGCAAGGCTGTGGTGTTTGACAGGCTCAAGGCTGAGTGTGAAACCAATGTGGTAAGTGTTTACCAGGCTAGGCCTGGTTGAGCTTGGCTGGGGGAGATGGGCAGCCATAGACACAGCCAACCTCAGCAACCATCACTGTCCTCTCCCTTGGTTCCTATTGGAAAAACCCAAGTTTAGTATAATACCCTGGATACAAATTAGAGGGCTGTTTCACCCATAGAAATATTATGAGTAATGTTAAATCTCTTTGTATGGTTGTGCCTTCCTGGTTTATTCACTCAGAGCTGTCCATCCATTATCAACACTGATTAAGATGTGTAAAGGCGGCAGGTAGCCTAGGGGTTTAAGAGCGTTGTGCCAGTAACCGAAAGGTCGCTGGTTCGAATCCCCGAGCCGACTAGGCACTTAACCCTAATTGCTTCTGTAAGTCGCTCTGGGTAAGAGTGTCTGCTAAATTACTAAAATGTAGGCATCATACTGCATGGGAAGAAAGGAGAGGTGGATTCAGAAACATGTTGTTACCAAAAAGTCTGCCGAAGGCCTACAGGACCGTGGTAATGAAGACAAATGGGGAGAGACTTATGCTGCTTTGTGCAACGGTGTGTCTCGCCCCCCATTTATTTCTGACCAACAGACCCCGCCAGAAAGTTCCATCCCTTATAGCCTGTTTTTTCCTGTCCTTTCTTGTGGTGCGCTGCATGTATCACCTCTGTTTTGTCCAGCGATTTTTATAAATAGATGAGCCTGTCTTTGCTCAATGGAACTAATGGACTTTAATGAAAAATCCAATGTTTCTATAATAATAGTTACATGTTTTGTAGACTATACGGTTGTGCTTTCATTAGGCTACATTTTTACTTTTGCTGTTTTTTATTTTTTGTAGGAGAGGAGGGGACCGTTGCTGCACTGTCTGGCCAGAGTCCTCCAGCTTTTTGATGTAAGTGTACACACACTCACCGCTGCAAGTCTTCCAGAAAGGCAGAGGCATTAGTGTGGGGGGATTTTTGTAGTGATAGCCGTCTTCCATTTCTATGGTAACCAAATCACAACACAGTTCCAGTTAGTTTCTGATGAGGCTGTGAAGACAGTCACATTCTAGGCAGCCCTGCTAGTCATCAGCCCAGTTAGGATAAATGTTTTCTCCCTCTTCTTCACTTAATGATTGCTCGCTACGCACCTCATTGTTTCTGCTCTCCCATGAACCCACACGGATCTTTTAAAGCAGCTTTGTTTCAGTAATAATTTTACAAACCAACAATCCTTGATGACTCTCTGACATTCATTCAGGGGTTGTTATGTGTATGTGTACAGTTGAAGTCGGAACTTTACGTACACTTAGTTTGGAGTCAGTAAAACTAGTTTTTCAACCACTACACACATTTCTTGTTCACAAACTATAGTTTTGGCGATTTGGTTAGGACATCTACTTTTTGCATAACACGTAATTTTTCCAATAATTGTTTACAGACAGATTATTTTAATTACAATTCAGTGTATTGCAATTCTAGTGGGTCTGAAGATTACATACACTAAGTTGACTGTGCCTTTAAACAGCTTGGAAAATTCCAGAAAATGATGTCATGGCTTTAGAAGCTTCTGATGGCCTAATTGACATCATTTGAGTCAATTGGAGGTGTACCTGTGGATGTATTTCAAGGCCTACCTTTGAACTCAGTGCTTCTTTGCTTGACATCATGGGAAAATCAAAAGATATCAATCAAGACCTCAGGATGTTTTCCTGAGCAATTTCCAAACGCCTGAAGGTACCACGTTCATCTGTACAAACAATAGTACGCAAGTAAAACACCATGGGACCACGCAGCTGTCATACCGCTCAGGAAGGAGACGCGTTCTTTCTCCTAGAGATTAACGTACTTTGGTGCGTAAAAGTGCAAATCAATCCCAGAACAACAGCAAAGGACCTTGTGAAGATGCTGGAGGAAACGGGTACAAAAGTATCTATATCCACAGTAAAACGAGTCCTATATCGACATAACCTGAAAGGCCGCTCAGCAAGGAAGAAGCCATTGCTCCAAAACCACAATAAAAAAGCCAGACTACGGTTTGCAACTGCACATGGGGACAAAGATCGTACTTTTTGGAGAAATGCCCTCTGATCTGATGAAACAAAAATAGAAATGTTTGGCCATAATGACCGTCGTTATGTTTGGAGGAAAAAGGGAGGCCTGCAAGTCGAAGAACACCATCCCAACCGTGAAGCACGGGGGTGGCAGCATCATGTTGTAGGGGTGTTTTGCTGCAGGAGGGACTGGTGCACTTCACAAAATAGATGGCATCATGAGGAAGGGAAATGTTATTGATATATTGAAGCAACATCTCAAGACATCAGTCAGGAAGTTAAAGCTTGGTCGTCCAAATGGACAATGACCTGAAGCATACTCCCAAAATTGTGTCAAAATGGCTTAAGGACAACAAAGTCAAGGTATTGGAGTGGTCATCACAAAGCCCTGACCTCAATCCTATAGAAAATTTGTGGGCAGAACTGAAAAAGTGTGTGCAAGCAAGGAGGCCTATAAACCTGACTCAGTTACACCAGCTCTGTCAGGAGGAATGGGCCAAAATTCACCCAACTTTCTGTTGGAAGCTTGTGGAACTCTACCAGAAAAGTTTGACCCAAGTTAAACAATTTCAAGGCAATGCTACCAAATACTAATTGAGTGTATGTAAACTTCTGACTCACTGAGAATGTGGTGAAAGAAATAAAAGCTGAAATAAATCATTCTCTCTACTATTATTCTGACATTTCACATTCTTAAAATAAAGTGGTAATCCTAATTGACCTAAAACAGGGAATTTTTACTGGGATTAAATCTCAGGAATTGTGAAACTGAGTTTAAATGTGTTTTGGCTAAGGTGTATGTACATTTCTGGGCTGGTCTTGACTAACATACTGCATACTCAGAACCCTGTTACATATTCAGTAGGCCTTGTTGTGCTGGATAGAGAGGAGGATTTAATGTGCTGTTTGAAACATTGACTATTGAAACATGGTTTAATCTGTGTGTGTTTCAGGAGGATGACAAGCGCGCCGAGGCCCTGACACTACTTGAAGAGTCGTCTCAGTCGGGCTGTCTACAGAGCGCTTACCTGCTTTGGGAACATAACCGTAAATCCGCAGTGAGTTTCCCTTCTCTCTGATTCTCCACGTCTCAAAAGGCTTTGTTTATGTTACAATGTATGTTGTGTAGTTAAAGGGTGTAAAATGTGTTATAAAACCCCTGTTGTGTTGATGTTAGTCAAAAACCGACCTCATAACTTACTGTGGTTCTGTGCTGTCTTCTCAGATGGCGGACCCAGGCAGGTACCTCCAGTTCATACGCACGCTCAGGGACTACGCAGCCAAAGGATGCTGGGAAGCACAGGTGTGTGTCTAGAAACGTCCTCTCACTGTCAACTGCGTTTTATTTTCTGCAAACTTAATGTGTAAATATTTGTATGAACATAAGATTTAACAACTGAGACATAAACTGAACAAGTTCCACAGACATGACTAACAGAAATGAATAATGTGTCCCTGAACAAGGGGGGGGGTCAAAATCAACAGTCAGTATCTGGTGTGGCCACCAGCTGCATTAAGTACTGCAGTGCATCTCCTACTCATGGACTGCACCAGATTGGCCAGTTATTGCTGTGAGATGTTACCCCACTCTTCCACCAAGGCACCTGCAAGTTCCCGGACATTTCTGGGGGGAATGGCCCTAGCCCTTACTCTCTGATCCAACAGGTCCCAGGCGTGCTCAGTGGGATTGAGATCCGGGCTCTTTCTTTGCTGGCAAGGCAGAACACTGACATTCCTGTCTTGCAGGAAATCACGCACAGAACGAGCAGTATGGCTGGTGGCATTGTCATGCTGGAGGGTCATGTCAGGATGAGCCTGCAGGCAGGGTGCCACATGAGAGAGGAGGATGTCTTCCCTGTAACGCACAGCGTTGAGATTGCCTTCATTGACAACAAGCTCAGTCCGATGATGCTGTGACACACCGCCCCCAGACCATGACGGACCCTCCACCTCCAAATCGATCCCGCTCCAGAGTACAGGCCTTGGTGTAATGCTCATTCCTTCGACTATAATCGCAAATCCCACCATCACCCCTGGTGAGACAAAACCGCGACTCGTCAGTGAAGAGCACTTTTTGCCAGTCCTGTCTGGTCCAGTGACGGTGGGTTTATGCCCATTGGTGACGTTGTTGCCGGTGATGTCTGGTGAGGACCTGCCTTACAACAGGCCTACAAGGTCTCAGTCCAGCCTCTCTCAGCCTATTGCGGACAGTCTGAGCACTGATGGCGGGATTGTGCGTTCCTGGTGTAACTCGGGCAGTTGTTGTTGCCATCCTGTACCTGTCCCGCAGGTGTGATGTCCGGATGTACCGATCCTGTGCAGGTGTTGTTACACGTGGTCTGCCACTGCGGGGACAATCAGCTGTTCGTCCTGTCTCCCTGTAGCGCTGTCTTAGGTTTCTCACAGTATGGACATTGCAATTTATTGCCTGGCCACATCTGCAGTCCTCATGCCTCCTTGCAGCATGCCTAAGGCACGTTCACGCAGATGTGCAGAGACCCTGGGCATCTTTCTTTTGGTGTTTTTCAGAGTCAGTAGAAAGACCTCTTTAGTGTCCTAAGTTTTCATAACTGTGACCTTATTTGCCTACCGTCTGTAAGCTGTTAGTGTCCTAACCACTGTTCCACAGGTGCATGTTCATGAATTGTTTATGGTTCATTGAACAAGCATGGGAGACAGTGTTTAAACCCTTTACAATGAAGAACTGTGAAGTTAATTGGATTTTACGAATTATCTTTAAAAAAACAAGCTCCTGAAAAAGGGACTCTTCTCTTTTTTTTGCTGAGTGTGATATCTATATACACACACACTACCATTCAAAGTTGGTCATTTAGATATTCCTTGTTTTTGAAAGAAAAGCAAAAAAGGTTTTTCCATTAAAATCAAATCGATCAGAAATACAGTGTAGACATGGTTAATGTTGTAAATGACTACTGTTGCTGGAAATTGCGTCTTTTTTTTTTTACTATTATATGGAATATCTACGTAGGTGTACAGAGGCCCATTATCAGCAACCATCACTCCTGTTACAATGCCACGTTGTGTTAGCTAATCCAAGTTTATCATTTTAAAAGGGTAATTGATCATGATAAAACCTTTTTGCAATAATGTTAGGACAGCTGAAAACTGTTGTTCTGATTAAAGAAGCAACTAGTTGAGTATCTGGAGCATCAGCATTTGGGTTCAATTACAGGCTCAAAATGGCCAGAAACAAAACTTTCTTCTGAAACTCGTCAGTCTGTACTTGTTCTGAGAAATGAAGGCTATTCCATGCGAGAAATTACCAAGAAACTGAACATCTCGTACATGACTGTGTACTACTCCCTTCACAGAGTAGCGCAAACTGGCCCCAACCAGAGTAGAATGAGTGGGAGGCCCCGGTGCACAACTGCGCAAGAGGACAAATACATTAGTTTCTAGTTTGAAAAACAGATGCCTCACAAGTCCTCACCTGGCAGTTTCATTAAATAGTACCCGCAAAACACCAGTCTCGACGTCAACCGTGAGGAGGCGACTCTGGGATGCTGGCCTTCTAGGCAGAGTTGCAAAGAAAAAGCCATATCTGACTGGCCAATTTAAAAATAAATGATTACGATGGGCAAAAGAACAAAGACACTGGACAGAGGAAGATTGGAAAAAAGTGTTATGGACAAACTAATCTAAATTTGAGGTTTTTTGATCACAAAGAACATTTGTGAGATACAGAAAAGAGGATGGAGTGCTTGACGCCATCTGTCTAGCATGGTGGAGGCAATGTGATGGTCTGGGGGTGGTGATAGTGGGAGATTTGTTCAGGGTAAAAGGGATCTTGAAGAAGGAAGGCTATCACTCCGTTTTGCAATGCCATACCCTGTGGACGGTGCTTAATTGGAGACAATTTCCTCCTCCAACAGGACAATGACCCAAAGCACAGCTCCACACAATGCCATAACTATTTTAGGGAAGAAGCAGTCAGCTGGTATTCTGTCTATAATGGAGTGGCCAGCGCAGTCACTGGATCTCAACCCTATTGAGCTGTTGTGGGAGCAGCTTGACCGTGAGAAGTGCCCATCAAGCCAATCCAACTTGTGGGAGGTGCTTCAGGAAGCATGGGGTGAAATCGCTTCAGATTACCTCAACAAATTGTCAACTAGAATGCCAAAGGTCTGCAAGGCTGAAATATCTGCAAATGGATGATTCTTTGACAAAAGCCAAGTTTGAAGGACACTATTTCAATTACAAATCATTATTTATAACCTCTTGACTATATTTCCTATTCATTTCTCATGGATAACAAGGACATTTCTAAGTGACCTCCCCCAAACTTTTGAACGGTTGTGTGTGTATATCTCTCCAATGGCATAGACATGATAATGTAGCCATTCACTATAACAAGCAGCCCAAATCCACACAAACAAAGTCTATGGTTTTGTTTATTCTCCCAACCAATTAAAGTGGATTAATCATTGAGGTTGTTACTGAGCACAGGTGGTGTTTTTTTTTAACATTCGCCCTCCTGTCGAGCTTGCTTGGCAAGCCTGGTATGACTTTTGACCTGTGCACTTTGACCCTTTCTCTCTCTGTGTGTGTGCATGTGTCCAGCTGTCCCTGGCCAAGGTGTGCAGCAGTGACAACCCGCTGGGTCTGGAGCAGAGGGCCTGTGCCGACCTTGTGGCCCAGCTGTTTCGCTCCTGTCCCCCTGTGCCCCGACGCAGGGCGGAGGAGGTGCTCCGACAGGGCATCAACGACACCATGAGGTAACATACCGGTTTGGTCTGGAACTGACTGTACCCACACTGAAGATCACTTGACTTTGTACCAATTGAGTTGTTTTATCAATTTTGGTTAATGGCTCGCGTTAAGGGCAAAGATTCTTTGTCTGAGGGGTCTGTCAAAATTCTAAGCACTCTTAATGACTTGCCTAGTAAAATATAGGTGAAAAAAGTAAATAGCATATTTTTTTATATTATTATCATAATCACATGTTTCTAGGTACATAACAGTATTAATCTCTCTCTCCTGTGCCTCTCCTCTCCCCTCACTAGGTACATTAGTGTTTCTCTCTCGTGTGTCCCCCCTTCTCTAGGTAAATAACAGTATTCATCTCTCTCTAGATACATCCTGGTGGACTGGTTGGTGGAGGTAACCACCATGAAGGACTTCTCCAGCCTGACCCTCCACGTGACGGTGGGCTGCGTGGACCGCTACCTGGCCCTGCGCTCCGTGCCCAAGGCACGCCTGCAGCTGCTGGGCATCGCCTGCATGGTCGTCTGCACGCGGTACGAGACAGAAAAACGTTGGAGGTGGATGTAGCATGATTAGGGTTGGAACGTTCCTGTAATTTTCCCAAAATGCCCAGGTTTTCCATAAATCCTGGTTGGGAATTTTGGATTTCCTGCTTATTCCTTCCTGATTTTGGGAAAGTAGCTGGATTTTTACCACCCTAAGCATGATACAAACTAGTCAGTATTTTATCCTCTATGTAATCTGCCCCGATGTACAGTACTTCTGTATTCACTTGATTAGCTTTAGCTAAAGGCAGGTGCTCAAGTGCAACAAAACATCTTTCTGAGGGGTTTTCAATATTCAGAATTCTGTGACTGTACGGAAACAAGCGTTATATTTATTGTACTGGTTCAGGTAGTCTGTTTTCTGCCTAATGAATATGACCCACGTCTCCTTCTCTAGGTACATCAGTAAGGATATCCTGACCATCCGGGAGGCGGTGTGGCTCACAGACAACACCTACAAGTATGAGGACCTGGTCCGCATGATGGGGGAGGTCATCTCTGTGCTGGAGGGCAAGATCCGGGTGAGCGGAGTGAACACACGCAGTCTATACCCATCTTATGTCAACATGTTTAATCTGCCCCGATGATGGCATCTGTATTCGTTTCATCAGCTTGGGCTAAAGGCATCTGTTGAAGTGAAAATCTTTTGTCTGGGGGGGGGGGTTCAAAATTCTCAGCTGTCTTGTAGTCCTGTCTCGTCATTTTTATTTCTATGAGTTCAACTCATTTGGTGTTGTCTCAGCAGACTCCCACTCTGCTGGACTACGGCCAGGTGCTGCTGTCTCTGTTACCCCTAGAGCGGCTCAGTGTCCACCTGTTCAGCTACTTGTGTGAGCTCACCTTGCTCTACTCAGCCCTCACTACATACTCCTCAGCCCACCTGGCCAACGCCATCCTGCTGCTCACACGGGCACTGCACCACTACGGTAAGGCGGGCCAACAGGCAGTCTACGGGTTGCGTCCCAAATGGCACATCGAGCTGTAGTGCACTATATAGGGAATAGGATGCCATTTGGGACGCAGCCCATTTGTTTTCTAAACTCTGTCTACAAACTGATATGTAATCTACCCCGATGATGTACTTCTGTATTCACTTGATCAGCTTCGAGCTGAAGTGTAACAAAAAACTCTTTCTGAGGGGTGTCTTCAAAATTGAGTTATTTAAGTGCTGTATCCCCAGTTCCAAGGGAGTTGCTCAGTAACCATATATGTCACACACACACACTGTTGACCTAGGTTTTCAAACACCCCTAGAGCAGTGGTATTCAAACCTTTTCAGCGGGGACCCCATTTTTCTTCCCAGCAGAATTTCTGGGGATCCCATTTTTTTCAAAATAATTTCATGCAACCCCAATTTTGGGGGGGGCCGACAACACTGTAGTTCCCTGTTACCCGCCCTTTGAATACCTAGTCTAGTTGTAGTTCATCAGCTTCTCATTAACTTCTGAGGCGTTATTTTATTATTTGTTGGACGTCATATCAGTCTTGATGCTTTAGTGTGTCGCCTTGACCCCTGCTCTTCCTCTCCTCTCTCTGCATTGCAGTTCCCATCTGGCCCATCCAGCTGGCTGAGTATACAGGCTTCTCCAAGCAGGACCTGGTCCCCTGCGCTGTACTACTCTATGTCAAGTGGTAAGTTATAATACATGCCACGGACATCCTAGAAATCACTATTACAGGTTATTAAACTGTTATATATGGAATTGCTATATGCATACTAGATACAAGGGCTAATGTTAGTCTGGGTTAGAAAGTCTCTCTCCTCTCGTACTGTTCTTTCACCAATATTTGGTCCCTCTATTTCTCTCCCTTGTAATCCAATGCCTGACAAACAAGGGGTGCTTGCTGGCTTGCCTTTGTTCTCATGAGGGTTACCAAGGTGATAGAGGCATATTGGCAGAGGAGGGTGGGTGTATAGCTGTGAAAGCAAAACACACAACCCTCATACTCCACTGCTACAAATACACTGTAAAAGTTGATTGGCTAGAGAGATTTGACCTCAGGTGTCAAATCTGTGTCAAGCTGATAGTTCGAAGATGTTAGCAATTACATACAAGAGAAAATAAAATCCTCCATACTGCAATTGCAAGTATGGCTTGTTTTATGAAGTTTACACATCGTCCAGCCTTACTCTGAGAGCTTTTGTGGCTATTCATTGTTGACTGAAACCAAGCTGTTTCTATTTAAGCTTGCCTGCTGGTTGTGCTAGTAAACAACCTTGTTAGCATGCAGGCTAGCTGTGGTGAGTATCAATAGCTCCTCTTCCTGGAGATCCCCATTGTCCCTCAGCAGGCCCATTCTGCTATCAATTAGTATTCTAGCAATTAGCATTTCTCCCTGTTTTTCGTGTCGTTACTAGTTAACACAGCCACAAAGTCATAAACCCTGCCTATTTATAAAAAAAGTAATCAGATTTTAAGAATATAAACCTAACCTTAAACCGCACTGCTAACCTTGTGCCCAATCCTAACCTTAAATTATTTTGTACGTTATAGCTAATTTTGACTTTGGGGCTGTGTTATCTAGTGGAAGAAAAACAATTCTGGGAAGCAGCAATGGGGGAATGACAGACTGCGGTTAGTTGTGCTAATTCACTAGTCGCTAATTAGAGCTGTCAGCTAACCGCTAACCCTCCACAGCCTCGCCTGGAGGTTCCCTTTGACAGCTCATCACCTGCTGCTCTGGGTTTGATTAGCCGGGCCTGTTGGATAGGAGTAACAGGCAGGTGGGAAGGGAACAGGCATTTAGCTCATATTGAGTAATTAGCCAATTAGAGCGAATCATTAGCTTGATTTTTATTTTTTTTATACTTGAAGTCTTCGTTAGGGGGAATAAGGCAACATTAGCGTACATGCAGGTGTGTTATTTAGAATGTGTTTGTGAGAAGACATCTTTATATAACTTATTGAGATGTTTTTTTTCATTCCTTGGTTCATCATCCACACAGTAGTCAATGTGAAGTGCTATTTAAAGGACTGCTCCAGTATTATTACAATCCTGAAGTGTTCTCTGGGCACCATTACTGTAGAACCCCCTGCAGGTCAGAAAGGTAGCAGTTCTGATGAATGCCTTGCTTCTTTTCAATATGAGTGGGATTTCCAGCAGCTGAGGAATGCCAATCTCTATAGTGATTTTAGTTGAAGAGGTGAAAGGTTGTGTTTTGGTCCTCTTAGCCCTTTTGATCAGTCTGGGTTTTCTCTCGGTGTGTGTGGTAGGTGGTTTTTACCACATGGGTGGTTGTTAAGACTCCGCCCACTCACAACCTCCCTCACCCCTCCCTCTCATGTCCCCGGCAGGAGGGCTGTCCGTTGCTGTCTCATTATAAAGCCAGTAAAATGCACCGACCGCATGTCGTTCACCGCACACGTACAGAGGCCAGTTCCTGCTGTTCTCCGTTTTCCCTCCTGCAGTTCTTTGAGCACTCGTTGTATTTCCAGCCGCTGTAGAAAATCACATGAAGTCACATACTTATAAAGACAAATGAACAAAGTAGTGTGGTGATGTCTTAGACTGTTGCTAGCCAGCGCTGCAGACAGACAAATTGGACAATGGTATTGATTACAAGATCAGGTTGTTTGTTTGTGGCTATGTCCTAAATGGTCTCCTATTCCCTAGTGCACATGTTTTCCAAGGTAGTGCAATGTGTAGGGAGTGGGGTGCCATTTGGGACGCAGACTATCTGCTCGTGTTAATCACGACGTAGATCATCATTAGCGAAGGGCCACAGTGACCCGGATGCAGAGGGCCGTAGGGGTGGGGTGTTGGCTGGGATCGAAAGGTGAGGGAGCTGGACCTAGGGTGTGTGTGTGTGGCAGGGAGGGAGGGGGTGTGTGTGTGGCAGGGAGGGAGGGGGTGTGTTTGCGGGATGACTCACCCTGCACCATACTTGTGAGTCAGACTAGTGAGAGGCACTGCACTTTATTGACAACGTCCAATTTTCAAACAAAGTAATATCATATACTGATATGATTTCCCATTGGATATAACACAGTTGGAGAACACAGACTGGATGATTAATCATGCTCCTCCCTTCTCTTTCATGTCTCTTTCTTCTCTCTCCTCTCTCTTTCTCCTCTCTCTCTCTGACAGCTTCAGTAAGGATGTACCCAAAGACTACAGGCAAATGTCTCTGACAGGTGTCAAGCAGAGGTTTGAGGATGAGGCCTATCAACACATCAGCAAAGAAAAGGTGAGCTTGTCATCTCCTCCTGACATGGACCGTTGCCTTTTTCAAACTAGTATGTCAAGGCAAAGTGCACAGTGCTGGGCTGCTGGCCCGGATATTCTGCTTTTGGCTGTACTGGTGGTGTGTACACCATAGCAAAACTAGGGATGGGAATTGCCAGGGACCTCGCAATATGATATTATCATGATACTTAGGTGTTGATATATGTATTGTGATTTGATGTTCCAAACATTGGTCACTATATGTCTGCTACAGAGCACAAGTTTTGATTGGCAAAAACAAAAAAAAAGCTATAGGATGAAAAATAGTGAGTTTTTGTACAGGTACAGCCGACTAGTGCTAGCTAACGTTACCTAGAGTTCTTTGTCTTCTTTCTTTTTTACAAATCGATATTTGGAGTCAGAATATCAAAATAATATTGTCCCCCCATCACTAAGCAAAGAAAAACAAGATGTTCTTATTGGACAAGTTGAGATAGTACCTCTCAGTTGAAGAGCTTTGTCTTCCATTTCGTGCCTACTTAACACTACTGTGTTCTCTCCCAGGTGATTGACTTCAAGGAGCTGTGTCAGGTCCTGGAGGTCTTGGAGGTGGAACCCTACATGGTGCTGCCCAGCCCCACGGGCCAGCCTGCTGACATCCACACCTTCCTCTCCTCCCCCTCCAGCAACAGCAAGAGGTGGGTTACTACCGTTAAGCCACTCAAATGTGAGAGCAATATAATGATTGGCTCCACCTTGTTCTCTTATAGGCCAGGGAGGATTTTCCTCTGTCCGATCCTTGCCAAGTGTCTAGGCAGATTGTAAAAGCTTGGGGTTAATTTGGGATTGGGCAAGTGTGACCACTCTCACGTAGCCTTTTATGGTAGTTGTCCAGCGCTGGTCTCATCCAAAAAAGGGCTTTCAAACCAAAGTTGTTTGTTTATGCTGTACTGAGTAATTGCCATCTGCCCACTAGATGACCACAATGGAAATAAATATTACACTTTTGTTTCATCCTTTATGACTTTAGTAACAATAAAAAAATAAAAACATTGATTAATAAACTAAACTAAGAAGACTCAGTAGCTAGGTTTCATCAAATAGGTTACATATTTTTATGCAAAAAAAAAAAGAATCTGCACAAAGAAAATCTGCTAGTTTTTCCACCAGTGGTGTTTCCACCAAACGGCCTGTGTGATGCTGTAGTCACACAATGTACTTTTTGGCTAAACTTTTCATGTACTGAATAAAAATCTAAAGTTCAGTGCGTTTCCATGGCATTTTCCACTTTACTGATTTTAGTTTTGTCAAAAAAGCTGTGTTAAACAGAAACTATTCCTACCTGCAGGACAGGCTAATCTAAATGAGATTATTATGGAGAAGACTGGGAGTATTTCTATTTGTCAAGCATCGATCATCATGTCAACAGAATAACACCCTCTATTTCTTGGGAAGGAGCATCTAGCTCATCACTGTGCACTTCTGTGACATTCTTCATAACTTCCATCTGTAGCCTAATAAACTGCATGGTTTCCCCAGTCCTAGTGAGAAGACCACACACACCATATCGCGTGACTCCAAGCTTACTTGGATAAATATGCTGTTTCTCTCCCCCAGGAGACGGGAGGAGTCCTTGCCTGTGCACCGAGGCAGCTTTGTTGCCACACCCACGGCTGAGCTGTCCACTCCGGAAGAGACCCTGGTGGGGGACATGCTGGACTGGAGCCTGGACACCTCCTGCTCCGGATACGAGGGGGACCAGGAGAGCGAAGGAGAGAAGGAGGCCAAGGAGGGAGAGAGTGAGTGGAGGGAATCAACTATATGAGTGATCATTTCTGATCAGCTCTATACCAGGGGTGTATTCACTAGGAGCCAAACAGGGAGGGACCTACCTGAATGTGTCCAATAAGAAACGCCTATTTTTTGTTTTCCATTGCAAAGCTTGCACTAATGAATACACCCCAGCCCTATCTAGAGATGGGGGTTAATGGAAGACGAGGGTGTCACGCTGGCCATTCTAACTGGTGAACTAGATGTAGTGACATCACTATGTACTGGAAGACTTAGTCAGACATTATTCTCCTTATGTGGGGTACAGACCAGACTGCTCAGAGGCAGACACGCATGCAAAACGCAGCATCATATGATGCAAAATGCATCGTACCGGCGGCTGTATTTCTGTATTTTGAATGTTGTATATCTTAAAATCTATTGCACAACTGTTTTTGACTACATCAGCAATGGACTAATGAAACAAATACAAAGAGTTTGTGTGTGACGTTTTCATTTTAAGGCATCCATAATTGATAGTGATGGGGAGGAAATCGATAGTTGCGTATATCAATATTTCAGGATGATTATTATATTGATATTTGACTCCGAAGTATGGATTTGTAAATAAATAAAAAAGTAATAATAATTGACTGTAGCTAGTCGGCTGTACTTGCAGCAAAACGCTGGTATTTTTCTTCCTATAGTTTGTTTTCCATCTTTTAAAAAATGGATCAATATATTTTTGCACTTTTTTAAATTTCTGTGACTGATCAAAACTCGTTTTCTCATGTTCTCTTATCTGCAGCAGACATAGTGAGCAATATGTTGGCAACATCAAATCGCAATACATATAGAATCGTAATAAATATACAATCTTGTATCATGATATCGTGAGGTCCTAATAATTGACATGGGTTGGATTTTTGTTCACATGAGGTCACTACACTCTCTGTGAAATGCTGCCAAGCTAACAGTATCTTCTTCTGTGCAGCCTCTGTTCTGGCCATGACACTGGAGCTAGCAACAGAGCCCCAGGACTCCAAACTGCACTGCCGAGCCCTCTCCAGCGACGATGACAGTTTCTGTAAGGGGGACAAAGAGGAAGAGGATTATGAGGAGGAAGGGGAGGGGAGCACCAGGAGCCGACAGCGAGAGCCCCTCTCCTCATTCATCACACCCGACTTCCACAGCTCAGGCTACTCCTCTGTCCAGAGTGCCAGCCCTTCCTCCAATTCCTCTTCACTCCTGATGCCCTGCACCTTCACGCCGCTGCCCCCGGACCCCACTCCAGGCTCCGCCTCCAGCACCACGGTGGCTCTGCCCGGGTTCCGCCTCCTGGTGCCGGTGCAAAGACCCCGGGCTGCAGCTCGCAAACAGGTAAAGAGGAAGAACGCAGCAGCTCACAGCGGAGGGGAGAGGGAAGGGGAGGATGAAGAGGTGGTATATGCCTCAAGTGTAGGTTTCCTAAGCCTGTAAGCACTGACTTGAATCACCGTTGAAAGGATTCAGATGTTTTTCTACCACCCTGCCTCAACTTTTCCCTGCCTCTCCTTCACCCTCTTTTGCCATGGTTGTTCATTAGGCACCAAACTGAAGACAAACAGACCCAAAAGTAAAAGGACTACCTGGACTTGTCCAATAAGAAATTATAATTTCTGTCTCCTGTTGAAAAACATTTTTAAATGTTCCTGCCCTAATGAACACGACCCAGGAGCACTGTCCTGTCATTGACAATACTCTTCTTCGTTCCATGAAGGCCTGAAATCTGCACTAATTCCTGGAATGCCATAAGATCACAAATACCTGTTGTAAGCTTTACAGACAAACCCAAACGGTCATACCAGAATCCAGACCTTTTCTTTAATTCGTTACATTTCACACAAGTAAACACAGTCTCCTGCTTGAGAAAGATAAGATGGCTCCCTCTCATATTTCACTGACTTCTTTTGTATCCCAAATGACACCATATTCCCTATGTAGTGCACTACTTTGACCAGATTCCTGTTCAAAAGTAGTGCACTGCATAGGGAAGAGGGTGTCATTTGTGACTACCTTCATCAGCCTAAAAACCACTGGAACAACTCTTCACTCTCCACCTCATGACTTTGTTACATTGCATTGATCCAGATTGTGTTCTGCGCTGGTCTCACGCATTGACTTTTGCAACAACAACAACATCTCAGATGTCAAAGGATTGCAGCTACCACCTAAAAAAGACACTTCGTGGACCATTTTGAAATATGTCTGTATGAAGACTTTCACAAGTGAAAAGAACCTCAACCTGCATTGTTGACTGTATTGACTGTAATTGATTACAAGTATTAATCAATGCAACAGTTTTGTTTTGCTCTCTGCAACTCTTCTAATGTTGGGAGTTTCATGAATCACCGTTTATACCAGTGAAGAGATTCTGATATGCACTGCCTGTACAGAATGGTCAGGAGTTGGCTGCTCTGTACTAGCCTGGGATCCAAACTGAGTAGTGAAACAAAGCCATGTTCAGTTTGGATTCCAGGCTCAATTTGTACTTTAGATATCTACTATTGTGAAGTCTTAAGCCTTATTTTGAGTCTGAATTTTCTCTGATCCATTTTTGTCATTCCTCTGTTCACATACCAAAGGTACTTTAAAACTTAATTGAGGTGACTATCGGTGGGTAAATAGCTTTTACCTGTAAAGACTGATATGATAGTAATTCAAGCATATGGAAATACATTCTTAGCTACAGTTTTGTATGTACTGATACATTAGCAATACAATATGTGGTTTGTGCTGAATCTACTGTTCCCTTTTACTGCTTAGAGTTGGAGCACAGGAGAGAACCTATACTATAGGAACAAATCCCTTCTATAAGCTTTAACAAGAGCACGGTATTGTTTCATTTGAAAACAGCATAACATTTTGTAGAAGCAGAATATTGCAGTCATCCCCACAACCTTTGACCCCATAACAGCTAATTCCATGGGTGAGAGCACATGAATACATCTGTCTGTTAGAAACCACTAAAATTGATGTCCTAGAAATATAATAGATTGTATTTCTATGGTTGAATCATCAGTGATGTCATCTGAACATTTAGAGCCATGAACATTGACCAATGAGGTCACAGTTTAGTAACTAAGCGGTGCACAGTGCGACATGAAATTTGAAGTTCAGAACGTCTAACAAGTTCTGTCGAAGCAAGTCTATTCGTTTTGCCCACCGTTTCTCCCAATGGGTTCGTCTTGAATGAGGTCTGGCACTTCAATTGAATGAGAAGCGTTTGTTTTTCACAGTGACGTTTTCTACGCTTGAACAATCAACTACTAATGTTCTTCCATTAAGTGATGGCATTGCGTCCTTTTGGAGAAACGGAAGTGAAGACACTAAAAGGCAAATGATTACTTGATGTGTTGATAAGTACTGTATGCCTACATCAGGACACGGAGTCCTTGGACTCTGTCTGAAATGTCACCCTATTCCATATGTAGTGCACTTCTTTTGCCCACTGCCCCATTGGTCTCTGGTCAAAGTAGTGCACTGAATAAGGTGCCATTTCAAACACAACCCTTGTGCACAAATGATTGTGACTGTAAATATGTTTTTAAAACTGTTAGGTCAGACTCTTATATCCCTTGTCTGTTATGTAAATATCTAAATGTGGAGGAGGGGAAGAAAGAACTGTGACAACATACCTTTTACTTGAAATTGGATGTGGTTGTGGCTTCATTCCAAAAAGGACAAGTAAACTGCCTTTTTCTACATAAAGGTTGACATTTGGCTTGTTTTTTTCTACATTGTACCATCAAGTGACTTGTGTGAAGATATTTCTGTGCACCCGGTATCAATTTCTATTAAAACAAGCATGTGGACTTGCAGATGTGTGTGTGTTGAATATCAGCTTTGACTGAAACCCTCAACCTGTTCCACCTTTTCTAACTGCCCTGCCCAGGGAGCAGTTCGACCGCCAGGGGGCCACACCCGGAGCGTTCACACACATGCACTTGAATCTTTTTTTTTATTTTTTATTTTACAAATGTTTTAATTTAACATTTATTTAAGTAGGCAAGTCAGTTAAGAACAAATTCTTATTTACAATGACGGCCAAACCCGGACAACGCTGGGCTAATTGGGATTCCCATAGGGCGTTGCACAATTAGGACTGGTTGTGATACAGCCTGGATTCGAGCCAGGGTGTCTGTAGTGACGCCTCTAGGACTGATATGCAGTGCCTTAGATCGCAGCGCCACTCGGGAGTTAAACATACAGTATGTATGCACATGAAATGATGTGCAAAAGAGTTGCACTGATGAAAAAGGGTTTATTTTCTTAATATCATATACTGGTAGAATTCAAGTATTCTTGCTAATATAATTATTGGACCATGCAATTGTCACAAGTTTAAATGACTATACAATAGCACCCTGTATACAGAATAGCCAGAGACATACAAGTTTCATGTCCCCAAATGACTCCTGTATTTCGAAAGAAAAGGGAACAGACGGTTAGTGCTATTCGGGATCATTGGGACGTCCTGGACAGCAATGACCCAGCCAAAACCCCACACACAGCTGGTGTAGGGTCACGTGACATACAGGATCAGGTCACGTGATTGCATCTGTTGACGATTGTATCTGGATTTGCACAATGAATTCGGCCTTTCACTGTGTCTGGTGCAATGTCATCGCCTCCCTAACTGGCATTTACTGAGTAAAAATACACAGGGCTGTCAACTGCACACATCCACAGCCTAACGAACGCAACCTCGGGTGTTGAGTCGAAAGTGAACGGAGAGGACAGCGTTTTAAAAAGGAGGAATTGTATACGCTGACTAAGGACAGCCCATGAAGTTCACATACCGAGACTTCCTTTTATAAGGTAAGAATAAGGATTTCATAAAACTGTATTTAATAGTTGTCCTGAGACTAAAAAAATATAAAGTAAACGTTATTTTGGGGAATTATTTGTTTTGGACCTGCTTCATCACTATTGTGGATTGTCGTTTGTCCAAACATTTAGGCCAAATAATTCGGTTGGACCAATAACGGTGAAGGCAGGAGGGCGTAATTTCTATGAAAAATACAGACGTATTATTTGCGTTACATCTATGATGTTCATATCAAGACCAACATCACTTGGATGTTTAGCTTAGTTTAGTCAGCCACTGACGTTCAAATTTCACATGAACGACAATTCGTATATAATCTATTTTTAAATGCATGAAAGGGAAAGGGGGATACGTATTCAGTTGTACAGATGAAGGCATTTAGTTGAAATGTGTCTTCCGCAGGTAATGTCCTTTATCTATCCCTTATACAATGATTTAAAATGAAACATTAATAGCTTAATTCTAGAGTTTAGACATAGTATTTGTTGATTTAAATGAATTTGGGCCTAATATTAGGCCATGAAAGAGATGCATTCATCTTTGAAATTAATGACACTGCTTTTTCTATCATACATTCGTCTTTAATTAGATCTTCAGCACATTAACTTTAGCATGAAGACACTGCCTCTGAGACAGTTTTATTCCCTACCTTCCTCACCCAATTAACTATTATTATTATTATTATTCTAGTGTGACCCTCCGCACGTGACACAAGTAGACACACTGACCATTGGCAAGAAGTACAAGGGTTCATTGTTGTTTATATCTACCCTTAAACAGAGGGACCCTATTTCTTTGAGGCCAGTCACAACAGCAGTCCCTTTGTCTAAACAGAAAGACGTAATCAGATTTATAGCAACTGAGGATAGAGATGCCTTATATTTCTAAAGCAAATACCTGCCTTGCCTTCACACACAGTGAATGTAGTGGTGATATAGGTCTTGGTGGTGGTGAATGATATGACAGGCGCATGACGGTTGTCATCTGTCCGCAGCAGACTGTTTATTGTTGCTCTCTAAGGCTGTTGAAACACAGAGTTTCAGGGCCATTGAAGTAGATTGACAGGAAAGGGTATGGCTCACAACTGGATAATACCCTTTTTACACCGCCGAGTGCAGCCGGGCTGAGCCACGCCGTGCTGCACTGGCCCAGTTCTGCATCAAACATACACTACAAGGGCCTCCCGAGTGGCGCGGTGGTCTAAGGCACTGCATCGAAGTGCTAGCTGTGCCACTAGAGATCCTGGTTCGAGTTCAGGCTCTGTCGCAGCCGGCCGTGACCGGGAGACCCATGGGGTGGCGCACAATTGGCCCAGCGTCGTCCGGGTTAGGGGAGGGTTTGGCCGGCAGGGCTGTTCTTGTCCCATCGCGCACTAGCGACTTCTGTGGCGGACCGGCGCAGTGCACGCTGACACAGTCGCCAGGTGTACAGTGTTTCCTCCGACACACTGGCTGGGTTGTGTTCGGAGGACACACGGCTTTTGACCTTCGCCTCTCCCGAGTCCGTACAGGGGGTTGCAGCGATGGGACAAGACTGTAACTACCAATTGGATACCACGAAATTGGGGAGAAAAATTGGTAAAATAACATACACTGCATACACATACACAAAAGTTTGTGGACACCTGCTCGTTGAACATCTCATTGCAAAATCATCGGCATTAATATGGAGTTGGTCCCCCCTTTGCTGCTATAACAGCTTTCACTCTTCTGGGAAGGCTTTCCACTAGATGTTGGAACATTGCTGCGGGGACTTGCTTCCATTCAGCCACGAGAATTAGTGAGGTCTGGCACTGATGTTGGGTGATTAGGTCTGGCTCGCAGTCGGCTTTCCAATTCATCCCAAAGGTGCCTAGCCCAAACCATGAATAACAGCCCCAGACTTTACAGTTGGCACTATGCATTGAGGCAGGTAGTGTTCTCCTGGCATCCCCCAAAACCAGATTCGTCTGTCGGACTGCCAGATGGTGAAGCATGACTCAAGAGAACGCATTTCCACTGCTCCAGAGTCCAATGGCGGCGAGCTTTACACCACTCCAGTCAACGCTTGGCATTGCACATGGTGATCTTAAGCTTGTGTGCGTGCGGCTGCTCAGCCATGGAAACCCATTTCATGAAGCTCCCGACGAACAGTTCTTGTGCTGACGTTGCTTCCAGAGGCAGGTCGGAACTCAGTAGTGAGTGTTACAACCGAAGACCCGAACGGTCCCGTTCTGTGAGCTTGTGTGGCCTACCACTTCGTGGCTGAGCCTTTGTTGCTCCTAGACGTTTCCACTTCACAATAACAGCGCTTACAGTTGACCGAGGTAGCTCTAGGAGGGCAGAAATTTGACCAACTGACTTGTTGGAAAGGTGGCATCCTATGACTGTGCCACGTTGAAAGTCACTGAGCTCTTCAGTAAGGCCATTCTACGTCCATGTTTGTCTATGGAGATTGCATGGCGGTGTGCTTGATTTTGTACACTGGTGAGCAACGGGTGTGACTAAAATAGCCGAATCCACTCATTTGAAGGGGTGTCTGCATACTTTTGTATGTATTATGTAGTTGCCGGAACAGTGCGTTTCGGGTCACGATAGTATGAAAACTGTATATTAGCTAAGGATGGCCAAACACCAGCATCAAATCCAATCAAATGTTATTGTTCACATGCGCCGAATACAACAGCTGTAGACTTTACCCTGAAATGCTTACTTACGAGCCCTTTCCCAACAATGCAGAGTTAAAAAGTAAGAGAATTAGCTAATAAAAAAAATAGTAACACAAAAACGAGGCTAAATAAACTCAGCAAAAAAGAAACATCCCTTTTTCAGGACGCTGTCTTTCAAAGATAATTTGTAAAAATCCAAGCAACTTCACAGATCTTCATTGTAAAGGGTTTAAACACTGTTTCCCATGCTTGTTCAATGAACCATAAACAATTAATGAACATGCACCTGTGGAACGGTGGTTAAGACACTAACAGCTTACAGACGGTAGACAATTAAGATCACAGTTATGGAAACTTAGGACACTAAAGAGGCCTTTCTACTGACTCTGAAAAACACCACAAGAAAGATGCCCAGGGTCCCTGCTCATCTGTGTGAATGTTTTTTAGGCATGCTGCAAGGAGGCATGAGGACTACAGATGTGGCTAGGGCAAAAAATTGCAATGTCCGTACTGTGAGACAGAACCCAAACCGGCTGCGCATGTGCGCCATCGTGCATACATTTATTTTGTCCCCCCACACCAAACGTGATCACGACATACAGGTTAAAATATAAAAACAAACTCTGAACCAATTACGTCAATTTTGGGACAGATCTAAATAATTAAACATTTATGCCAATTTAGCTAGCTTGCACTTGCTAGCTAATATGTCCTATTTAGCTAGCTTTCTGTTGCTAGCTAATTTGTCCTGGGATATAAACATTGAGTTGTTATTTTACCTGAAATGCACAAGGTCCTCTACTCCGACAATTAATCCACACATAAAACGGTCAACCGAATCTTTTCTAGTCATCTCTCTTCCTTCCAGGCTTTTTCTTCTTTGAACTTATATGGTGATTGGCATCTAAACTTTCATAGTATTACCATGACGACCGACAACACAGTTCGTCTTTCAATCACCCACATGGGTATAACCAATGAGGAGATGGCACGTGGGTATCTCCTTCTATAAACCAATGAGGGGATGGGAGAGGCAGGACTTGCAGCGCGATCTGCGTCACAAATAGAACTGACTTATATTTTAGCCCTTGGCAACGCAGATGCTCGTTGACTCACGTGAGCAGTGTGGGTGCAATAATTGAATAATATAGATTTCAAAATGTATTTTCCACCTTCGTGGACATGACGCGAGCGGTGTAGTCAGGGTGTAAGACAGCGCTGTTAATTCTGTGTGCGATTTCCTGCAAGACAGGAATGTCAGTGTTTTGCCATGGCCAGCGAAGAGCCCGGATCTCAATCCCATTGAGCACGTCTGGGCACCTGTTGGATCGGAGGGTGAGGGCTAGGGCCATTCCCCCCAAAAAATGTCTGGGAACTTGCAGGTGCCTTGGTGGAAGAGTGGGGTAACATCTCACAGCAAGAACTGGCAAATCTGGTGCAGTCCATGAGGAGGAGATGCACAGCAGTACTTAATGCAGCTGGTGGCCACACCAGATACTGACTGTTACTTTTGTTGTTGAATCTTGTTATGTTCATACAAATATTTACACATTTTAAGTTTGCTGAAAATAAATGCAGTTGACAGTGAGAGGATGTTTATTTTTTTGCTGAGTTTACAAGGAGTACTGGTAATGAGTCAATGTGCAGGGTTATAAGGTAATTGAGGTAATACTGCATTTACATGTGGGTCGGGGTAAAAGTGACTAGGCAATCAAGATAGATAATAAACAGAGTAGCGGCAGCGTGTGTGAAAGTGTTTTTCTACCCAATTATTTGGTATCCAATTGGTAGCTACAGTCTTGTCTCATCGCTTCAACTCCCGTACGGACTCTGGAGAGGCGAAGGTCGAGACCCATGGGTTCCCCTAAACACGACCCAACAAGCGCACTGCTTCTTGACACAATGCCCGCTTAATCTGGAAGCCAGCCACACCAATGTGTCGGAGGAAACACCCTGCGACCGTGTCAGCGTGCATGCGCCCAGCCTGCCACAGGAGTCGCTAGAGCACAATGGGACAAGGTCATCCCTGCTGGCCAAACCCTCCCCTAACCCGGATGACGCTGGGCCAATTGTGCGCCACCCCTTGGGTCTCCCGGTCGCGGCCGGCTGCGACAGAGCCTGGACTCGAACTAGGATCTCTAGTGGCACAGTTAGCAACTGCGATGCAGTGCCTTAGACCACTGCGCCACTCTGGAGGCCCGTGTGTGTGTTTGAGTGTCAGTGTGAGTGTGCATTGAGTCACTGCAAGAGAGTCCGTGCAATACAGGGTCACTGCAAATAGTCCGGGTAGCCATTTGACTGACTGTTCAGCAGTCTTATGGCTTGTGGGTCGAAGCTGTTCAGGGTACTTTTGGTCCCAGATTTGGGGCTCCGGTACTGCTTGCTGTGCGGTAACAGAGTGAAGTCCATTGCTGGGGTCTTTGACAATTTCCAGGGCCTTCCTCTGACACCGCCTTGTATAGAGGTCCTGGATAACAGATAGCTTGGCCATGGTGATGTACTGGGCCATCCGCACTATCCTCTGTAGCGCCTTGCGGTCGTATGCCAATCGGTGATGCAGCCAGTTAGGATGCTCTCAATGATGCAGCTTTAGAATTTTTTATGGATCTGAGAGCCCATGACATATCTTTTCAGCCTCCTGAGGGGGGAGAGGTGTTATTGTGCCCTCTTCACGACTGTGTTGCTGTGTGTGGACAATGTTAATTCCTTAGTGATGTGGACACCGAGGAAGTTGACGCTCTCGACCTGCTCCACTACAGCCCTGTTGAAGGGACGAAGACATGTTATTAAAAGATGGGTGTGATAGGTGTGTGGGGTTGTTCTTCTTAATGGTGTCTGAACACCCATAGTTCATCAAGATTTGCTCAACATTCCATTGAATTGGTGTATTATAACCTTTTCCTGTCTGTCTGCCTGTCATAGGCCTACTCTGTGGATGCAGTCCGAAAACATTTAAACAAGCATGTCCTGTCAACACTCACTTAACAAACTAGGTTCAACTGGTTTGGTGAGCGATTGTCAACAGTATACCTTTTGCTTAGTGTTTTATTCTCTTGCGTTTCTTCTCACCCTCTCTTCTCATGTCCTCCATTGAGCTCAATGTCGTCATTCCCCAGTTGTCAGACTCAGACAGTGTTTCTCTTCCCCCACTTCAAATTCCTTTTGCAGAACCCGGAATTAGGTTTTCTGATTGTGTTTGATACGTACAGTCTATGCAAATACCGAGCTGAGAAACATCCAGTTTCAGTTCTCTTTTTTGCTAGTTTGATTTTCTTTGTTTACATTATGAAATGATGGTTATCTGGAGGTGAAAAGCCTCTGTGGATCAACTGTGTTTTGTAGGATTGCTCAAGTACAGGCCCTGGCAAATTTCCGTCAACACAACAAATACATTGATAAGCCTAGTTCAGAACCAGATAAATGTAGTAACTGAACATTTCTCTTTCTCTTTTTGTCTGTCCAGGTCCTGCTGTAGTTCTGGTCTGTCTCCAGTCTCCTGTCTAAATGGCGATAGCACGCCAGTTTGGATTACTATTGTGGAAGAACTACCTTCAGCAGGTGGGTGGTATGGGGAGAACTGACTTCAGCAGGTGGGTGGTGTGGGGAGAACTGACTTCAGCAGGTGGGTGGTGTGGGGAGAACTGACTTCAGCAGGTGGGTGGTGTGGGGAGAACTGACTTCAGCAGGTGGGTGGTGTGGGGAGAACTGACTTCAGCAGGTGGGTGGTGTGGGGAGAACTGACTTCAGCAGGTGGGTGGTGTGGGGAGAACTGACTTCAGCAGGTGGGTGGTGTGGGGAGAACTGACTTCAGCAGGTGGGTGGTGTGGAGAGAACTGACTTCAGCAGGTGGGTGGTGTGGGGAGAACTGACTTCAGCAGGTGGGTGGTGTGGGGAGAACTACCTTCAGCAGGTGGGTGGTGTGGGGAGAACTACCTTCAGCAGGTGGGTGGTGTGGGGAGAACTACCTTCAGCAGGTGGGTGGTGTGGGGAGAACTACCTTCAGCAGGTGGGTGGTGTGGGGAGAACTGACTTCAGCAGGTGGGTGGTGTGGGGAGAACTGACTTCAGCAGGTGGGTAGTGTGGGGAGAACTGACTTCAGCAGGTGGGTGGTGTGGGGAGAACTGACTTCAGCAGGTGGGTGGTGTGGGGAGAACTGACTTCAGCAGGTGGGTGGTGTGGGGAGAACTGACTTCAGCAGGTGGGTGGTGTGGGGAGAACTACCTTCAGCAGGTGGGTGGTATAGGGAGAACTACCTTCAGAAGGTGGGTGGTGTGGGGAGAACTACCTTCAGCAGGTGGGTGGTATGGGGAGAACTACCTCCAGCAGGTGGGTGGTATAGGGAGAACTACCTTCAGTGGGTGGAGTGGGGAGAAATGTCTTCAGCAGGTGGGTGGTGTGGGGAGAACTACCTTCAGTGGGTGGTGTGGGGAGAACTACCTTCAGCAGGTGGGTGTTGTGGGGAGAAATGTCTTCAGCAGGTGGGTGGTATAGGGAGAACTACCTTCAGCAGGTGGGTGGAGTGGGGAGAAATGTCTTCAGCAGGTGGGTGGTGTGGGGAGAACTACCTTCAGCAGGTGGGTGGTGTGGGGAGAACTACCTTCAGCAGGTGGGTGGTATAGGGAGAACTACCTTCAGTGGGTGGAGTGGGGAGAAATGTCTTCAGCAGGTGGGTGGTGTGGGGAGAACTACCTTCAGCAGGTGGGTGGTATAGGGAGAACTACCTTCAGCAGGTGGGTGGTATAGGGAGAACTACCTTCAGCAGGTGGGTGGTATGGGGAGAACTACCTTCAGCAGGTGGGTGGTATAGGGGATATTGAATGTAAATGTTCAGGGGGATGCTACAGTTATCCATCTGAATAAGATCTATAACTTTATTGTGAATTGTACTTTGCAGAGTGAAATGTTTACAGTACTATTTAATAATAATAATAATAATACATGGGACTTATATAGCGCTTTTCTTGTAAGAAAAACAGGAGTGAAGACGTCAGACTTAACAAAAACATGAATAAAGAGAGGGGTTGGCTCAAAGAAGGTAAAGAGTGTGATGTTTCAGTGTATGGGGAGGGTTGGGATTTGGATACAAACCTGGTTTAGGGTAAGGGGTGGGATTGGGGTTGTATACAAACCTGGTTTAGGGTAAGGGGTGGGATTGGGGTTGTATACAATACTGGTTCAGGGTAAGGGACAGGATTGGGGTTGTATACAATACTGGTTTAGGGTAAGGGGCGGGATTGGGGTTGTATACAAAACTGGTTTAGGGTAAGGGGCGGGATTGGGGTTGTATACAAAACTGGTTTGGGGTAAGGGGCGGGATTGGGGTTGTATACAATACTGGTTTAGGGTAAGGGGTGGGATTGGGGTTGTATACAATACTGGTGTAGGGTAAGGGGCGGGATTGGGGTTGTATACAAAACTGGTTTAGGGTTAGATCGTGGACTGAAGGGAGGGAGTTCCAGAGCCTAAGAGCAACCCTGGAGAAGGCCTGTTGCTGAAGCTCTGGAGCTTGGACCTGGGGATGACAAGGTGTCCTGCAGTGGTGGAACAGAGTGCGTGTATGGGTTGGTAGGGGAGAAGGTCTGAGAGGTAAGGGGGGTTAAGGTGGTGAAGGGCTTTGTAGGTCAGAAGGAGGATCTTGTAATCAATGCGTTTGGAGACAGGGAACCAGTGGAGTTTACGGAGGACAGGGGTGATATGCTGCCAGGATTGTGGGTGAGGAGTCGGGCTGCAGAGTTTTGAACCATTTGAAGCTTATGGAGGGAGTTTGAGTTGATACTGAGTGTAGTAAGTTGCTGTAGTCAAGACGGGGGGAGATGAGTGCATGTATTGTTTGTCAAGACAATGAGTGAAAGAGTGAAAAGGAGTTAGCATGATAGCACAAACAGATCTGGGACCAGTCTAGATTGTAACCAAGTAAATGGTTAAAGGCCTCGTCTACAAGCTGATGTGTCCACAACGCATTGCATGTTGTTGACAAACAGTGACACAGCCACAGGTTCTGTCACAAGACTGTCTTGACCCATGTTTGGTCTAGCAGCCCCGTAGTTCTATCAATCCTTGGGGAAATCAATGTTTGCAGATAAATTCAGTCAATTCAGGAAGTGTTTCAATTTAAAACTTTTGAAGTAGCTTTTCATTTAAATGAGAAATTATTGATAATATATGCAAATGTTTTTCTATTCATGAATTGGAATTTCAGTGTACTTCCTCACTTCAATTCGAATTGACCCCAACTCTGCCTCCAACATTGATTTATCATGTGACAAGTTCATTTAGAGGTTAGCGACGGGACATGAAAGCCTGGTGCGTATCTTGGCTGTTGTGTTGTTGTTACACTGAAACGTGTTAAGGTGGAGGTCAAAAAGTAGTCATCTGAAATCTAAATTACCTTGCTGTCTTTTGTGTTCCAAATGATATATAGAAATGGTAACTTTGCCATCCCACCACTAACCACTAGGTTTCATGGTAACCACTAGGTTTCGTGGTAACCACTAGGTTTCGTGGTAACCACTAGGTTTCGTGGTAACCACTAGGTTTCGTGGTAACCACTAGGTTTCGTGGTAACCACTAGGTTTCGTGGTAACCACTAGGTTTCATGGTAACCACTAGGTTTCATGGTAATCACTAGGTTTCATGGTAACCACTAGGTTCCATGGTGTGGATGAATTGACCAGTTCTTTAAACGACTGTTGTGAGTGATTAATATGTGATGGTTTGATATAGCCACCTATCCAAGCTTTGTACTTTCACAAATCCTGGGCCTGTATTTGTGAAGTGTCTCAGAGTAGGAGTGATGATCAAGGATCAGTTTAGTCTTTTCAATAGTAATACATAAGATTACATGGACCTGATCTTAGATCAGCACTCCTACTTTGAGACTCTTTATGAATACGGTCCCTGAAAGATATCTCTGACGACCCTCAGTCTTGATATATCACCAAGCTTCATGCTGCATTGAAACAGAAGGTGGTGAAACACATTGGGCTGGAATATTTATTCACTGATGAAAGATTGAATTGAATGGTAAGTAAATACACTTCTGTAGTCTTTCTTGTGTGTGTATATATGACGTGCTGGTGTGTTTGGGTTTGTTTCAGAGTAGTTTGGGCTGGTTATTAACGATAGCTCCTCACAATGGCTCTCATATCAAAGACTTAGTCAAAACCCTTCACAAATCTGGGAGGGTGGTTGCACAACGAAACACACACGACAATGTCACACCACAGTTCCTCATGTTATTGTGTGTAGCTGCTTCCATTTCCTTCTTTCTGCCTCCCTTTTAAGATTGTTGTTTCATTACCATTAATAACCTCTTGAAGCTAGGGGGCAGAATTTTTATGTTTGGAAAAATAACCTTTCCATTGTAAGCTGCCTATTTCTCAGGTCCAGATGCTAGAATATGCATATAATTGACAGAGTAGGATAGAAAACACTCTAAAGTTTCCAAAACTGTCCAAATATTGTCTGTGAGTATAACAGAACTGATTTTGCAGGCGAAAACCTGAGGAAATCCAACCCGGAAGTGACTTCTATTTTGAAAAATCACTGTTCCATTGCCTGCCTTTCGTCCATTTAAAGGGATATCATCCAGATTCCTTTTCCTGTGGCTTCCTCAGGGTGTGAACTGTCTTTAGACATAGTTTCAAGCTTTTATTTTGAAAAATGAGCGAGATTTATCAAAACGCGTCAGTGGATACACGGATGTCCCTCCATTAGTTGTTGTACGTGACACTCGTTGCTCGACATTTTCTTTCTCTCCAGTATTGAATAGTTTACGGTCCGGTTGAAATATTATCGATTATTGATGTTAAAAACAACCTGAGGATTGATTATTAAAAACGTTTGACATGTTTTTACGACCTTTACGGATACTATATGGAATTTTCGTCAAGCCTTGATGACTTGCCTAAGGCTGTGGAATACTGAACATAACGCGCCAAACAAATGGAGGTATTTTGATATAAAAAAAATCTTTATCGAACAAAAGGAACATTTATTGTGTAATTGGGAGTCTCGTGAGTGCAAACATCCGAAGATCATCAAAGGTAAGCGATTAATTTGATTGCTTTTCTGGCTTTCGTCACCATTCTACATGGCTGCTAGGTGTTCTTACTGTTTTGTCTAGTGATCGATAAACTCAGAAACGCTTGGATTGCTTTCGCTGTAAAGCATATTTTCAAAATCTGACACGACAGGTGGATTAACAACAAGCTAAGCTGTGTTTTGCAATATTGCATTTGTGATTTCATGATTTATAAATATTTTTAGCAATTTTTTGTATTTGGCGCTCTGCAATTCAGAGGTTGTTTACGAAAATTATCCCGCTAAAGGGATCCGTGCGTCAAGAAGTTTTAACCCACACTCCTGGAGACTCCATTGAGCGCAGGCAGGAAAAGGGTCTCTATCTTGGCCCCATCACAGAGACACTGCAGAGTGCATGTGAGGTTCATACCAGGTAACCAGGGATTGACCCAGAGAGAACTGCTCTGTGAGGGTCAAAGTCTGTATTCAAAAATGATCTCAGAGTAGGTGGAGTAGTAGGAGTGGTGATCTTAGATCAGGTGAAATTCTGTCTTTGTAATAGTATTCCTTTAGATCTAAAAGGCAACATTTATCCTATATTAGCACTCCTACTGTGAGACTATTGCTAAAGTACATGGTTAGCTGACTATTGTTAATACAGACCCTAAAGTACATAGTTAGCTGATGCGAGGAGTTCATTGTAAGGGAACTAGGGGAAAATGGAACTTATACAGTAGAAAATATGTCTAGGATTTAAATATAAGTCTAGGATTTAAGAGTATTAATCGATGCATTGCTGGAAAGTTTGCTCGCATTCTTTTTGCATCCAAAATGTAAAAAAATTGGTAGAGGTAAAGCCATTTGAATTCAATCATAGATGACATTTAAGAATCATTTCTATGTAGCCTAGAATTCAATGTAGGTCTGATCTTGTTTTGCGTATTGATCCCTCACTATAAAGAGCATCGGGATGTTTTGGATGTTATTTATTTTCAGAAACTTTTCCATTATTTTGGATTTCTCTTTTAGATAGTATACTGAATGTGTATCATACTGTAGGTGTTCTGAGATTACACATGGTCTTCCTTGTATCTGTAGATAGTTTGTTTCCCCTTCATGTTTCACCAGGGTTGTGTTCATTAGGGCACACTATTAAAACGTTTCAAAATATTGTGCCATGGAAAACAAAAACTATTCTTACTGGACCAGTCCAGGTAGTCCTTCCCTGTTTCAATCTGTTTTTCTGTTTACTCCTGAATGAGCACAACCCAGACCTAGAAATTAGATGCTAGCTAGACTGTAGCAGGCTGTGTAACTCGTATCTTGATCAACTGATTGTGCAGTAATCCCCGTGAAACAGAGTTCATATCAAATTTCATTTGTCACATTCTTAGTAAACAACAGATGTAGACTAACAGTGAAATGCTTACTTACGGGCCCTTCACAACAATGCAGAGAGGAGAATAAATAGAACATTTCCAGAAAAATTATATCGCGCGGAATAAATACATAATGAGTAACGATAACTTGGCTATCTACACGGTACTAGTGCCGAGTCAATGTGCAGGGTTACGAGTAGAGGTCGACCGACTTTGATTTTTCAACGCCGATACTGATTTATTGGAGGACCAAAAAAAGCCGATACCGATTAATCGTCGATTTAAAAAAAATATATATATTTTTATATATATATATTTGTAATAATGACAATTACAACAATACTGAATGAACACTTTTATTTTAACTTATAATATAATACATCAATAAAATCAATTTAGTCTCAAATAAATAATGAAACATGTTCAATTTGTTTTAAATAATGCAAAAACACAGTGTTGGAGAAGAAAGTAAGAGTGCAATATGTGCCATGTAAAAAAGCTAACGTGTAAGTTCCTTGCTCAGAACATGAGAACATATGAAAGCTGGTGGTTCAATACTCCCAGTTCTTCAATATTCCCAGTTAAGAAGTTTTAGGTTGCAGTTATTATAGGAATTATGACGTGTCGACTATTCCTCTCTATACCATTTGTATTTCATATACCTTTTGGCTATTGGATGTTCTTATAGGCACTATAGTATTGCCAGCCTAATCTCTGGAGTTGAAAGGCTTGAAGTCATAAACCGCGCTGTGCTTCAAGCGTTGCTAAGAGCTGCTGGCAAACGTAGTAAAGTGTTTGAATTAATGCTTACGAGCTTGCTGCTGCCTACCACCGCTCAGTCAGACTGCTCTATCAAATATCAAATCATAGACTTATTATAATAAACACAGAAATACGAGCCTTAGGTCATTATATGGTCAAATACGGAAACTATCATTTTGAAAACAAAACAGTTATTCTTTCAGTGAAATACGGAACCGTTCCGTATTTTATCGAACGGGTGGCAACCCTAAGTCTAAGTATTGCTGTTACATTGCGCAACCTTCAATGTTATGTCATAATTATGTACAATTCTGGCAAATTAATTACGGTCACATAGTTCGCAACGAGCTTGGCGGCCCAAACTGTTGCATATACCCTGACTCTGCTTGCACTGAACGCAAGAGAAGTGACACAATTTCCCTAGTTAATATTGCCTGCTAACATTAATTTATTTTTACTAAATATGCAGTTTTAAAAATATATACTTCTGTGTATTGATTTTAATTAAGGCATTGATGTTTATGGTTAGGTACATTTGTGCAACGATTGTGCTTTTTTCGCGAATGCGCTTGTTAAATCATCACCCGTTTGGCGAAGTTGAAGTAGGCTGTGATTCGATGATAAATTAACAGGCACTGCATTGATTATATGTAACGCAGGACAAGCTAGTTAACTACACATGGTTGATGATATTACTATGTTAACTATTGATTATGTGAAGATTGATTGTTTTTTATAAGATAAGTTTAATGCTAGCTAGCAACTTACCTTGGCTCCTTGCAGCCACAAGGTCCTTTTGACGCAGCACTCGCGTAACAGGTGGTCAGCCTGCTATGCAGTTTCCTCGTGGATTGAAATGTAATCGGCCATAATCGGCATCCAAAAAGGCCGATTACTGATTGTTATGAAAACTTGAAATCGGCCCTAATTAATCGGCCATGCCGAATAATCGGTCGGCCTCTAGTTATGAGGTACAGTGAATTCGGAAAGTATTCAGACCACTTGACTTTTTCCACATTTTGTTACGTTACAATTTTATTATAAAATTGATTGAATAGTTTTTTTCCTTCCCCTCATCAATCTACACCCAATACCCCATAATAACAAAGCAAAAACAGGTTTTTAGGAAAAACGGAATATCACATTTACAGAATTATTCAGACCCTTTACTCAGTACTTTGTTAAAGCATCTTTGGCAGCGATTACAGCCTCAGGTCTTCTTGGGTATGACGCTACAAGCTTGGCACACCTATATTTGGGGAGTTTCTCCCATTCTTCTCTGCAGAACCTCTCAAGCTCTGTCAGGTTGGATGGGGAGCGTCGCTGTACAGCTATTTTCAGGTCTTTCCAGATATGTTCGATCTGGTTCAAGTCTGGGTTCTGGCTAGGCCACTCAAGGACATTCAAAGACTTGTCCCAAAGCCACTCCTGTGTTGTCTTGGCTGTGTGCTTAGGGTCGTTGTCCTGTTGGATGGTGAACCTTCGCCCCAGTCTGAGGTCCTGACCACTCCGGAGCAGGTTTTCATCAAGGATCTCTCTGTACTTTTCTTCTTTCATCTTTCCCTCGATCCTGACTAGTCTCCCAGTCCATGCCGCTGAAAAACATCCCCACAGCATGATGCCGCCACCACCATGCTTCACCTTAGGGATGGTGCCAGGTTTCCTCCAGACGTGATGCTTGACATTCAGGCCAATGAGTTCAATCTTGGTTTCATTGGACCAGGGAATCTTGCTTCTCATGGTCTGAGAATCTTTAGGTGCCATTTGGCAAACTCCTAGCGGGCTGTCATGCACCTTTTTACTGAGGATTGGTTTCAGTCTGTTCACTCTACCATAAATGCCTGATTTGGTGGAGGGATGCAGAGATTGTTGTCCTCCTGGAAGGTTATCCAATCTCCACAGAGGAACTCTGGAGCTCTGTCAGTGACCATCGGGTTGACCAAGGCCCTTCTCCCCCGATTGCTCAGTTTGGCCGGGCGAATAGCTCTAGGAAGAGTCTTGGGGGTTCCAAACTTCTTCCATTTAAGAATGATGGAGGCCACTGTGTTCTTGGGGACCTTCAATGCTGCAGAAATGTTTTGGTACCCTTCCTCAGACATAATCCTGTGCCTCAACATAATCCTGTCTCTGTGCTCTACGGACTAATCCTTCAACCTCATGGCTTGGTTTTTACTCTGACATGCACTGTCAACTGTGGGACCTTATATAGACAGGTGTGTGCACTGTAATTGAGGTAGATGCTGTATGTACATATAGGTAGGGATAAAGTGACTAGGCAACAGGATAGATAATAAACAGTAGCAGCAACCTATGTCACGAGTTGGTGCAATGGGGTCAATGCAGATAGTCCAGGTAGCAATCGGTTAACTATTTAGTAGTATTATGGCTTGGGGGTAGAAGCTGTTCAGGATCTTGTTGGTTCCAGACTTGGTGCATCGGTACCGCTTGCCGTGCGGTAGCAGAGCGAACAGTCTATCACTTGGGTGGCTGGAGTCTTTGACTTTGCTTGGTATAGAGGTCCTGGATGGCAGAGAGCTCGGCCCCAATGATGTACTGGACCGTACGCGCTGCCCTCGTTAGCACTTTGAGGTTGGATGCCAAGCATTTGCCGTACCAAGCGGGGATGCAGCCAGTCAAGATGCTCTCTATGGTGCAGCTGTATAACGTTTTGAGGGTTTGAGGGCCCATGCCAAATCTTTTCAGCCTCATGAGGCGTTGTTGTGCCTTCTTCACGACTGTGTTGGTGTGTGTGAACCCTGATAATGTTTTAGCGATGTGGACACCGAGGAACTTGAAGTTCTCGACCCGCCCTGTCGATGTGGATGGGGGAGTGCTCGGCCCTCTTTTTCCTTTTAGTCCAGGATCAGCTCCTTTTTCTTGCTGACATTGAGGGAGAGGTTGTTGTCCTGGCACCACACTGCCAGGTCGCTTACCTCCTCTCTGTAGGCTGTCTCATCGTTGGTGATCAGGCCAACCACAGTTGTGTCGACAGCAATCTTAATGATGGTGTTGGAGTCATGGGTGAAGAGGGCGTAGAGGAGGGAACAAAGCAAATACCACTGAGGGGCAACCGTGTTGAGGGTTAGTGTGGCGGATGTGTTGTTGCCTACCCTCACCACCTTGGGCTGGCCCGTCAGGAAGACCAGGATCCAGTTGAAGAGGGCGGTGTGCAGTCCAAATGTCCTGAGCTTAGTGATGAGCTTGGAGGGCACTGTTTTGTTAAATGCTGAGCTGTAGTCAAGGTTGAAAATGTCAGTGGAGACGCTAGCCAGCTCGTCAGCGCATGCTCTGAGCACGCAACCTGGTAATCCGTCTGAATGTTAACCTGTTTAAAGGTCTTACTCACATCGGCTACGGAGAGCGTGATCATACAGATCCGGAGCAGCTGGTGCTCTCATGCATGGTTCAGTGTTGCTGGCCTCGAAGCAAGAATAGGAATGTAGCTCGTCTGGTGTGCTCACGTTAATCTTTGTAATCCATGATAGTTTGCAAGCCCTGCCACATCCGAGGAGCGTCAGAGCCGGCATAGTAGGATTCGATTTTAGTCCTGTTGTCCCAGTACCATCGCCACGGGGACTCAGTGGCCCCATGAAACTGTCTTTTGGATACTGTTGTTCTCTATGGTACACACTCACTCTGTATGGCAATGTCTCCAGAAATATCTGTTTAGGTTCAGCCCTGACCTGTGAGAATGAGATGAGAGCATCTCCACTGTGATAACTGAACACTGTCCAAGCTGCTGCTTTCTCCAGTCACTGTACAAGGGGTGGCCTTCACATATCCTATGAGCAGAGGAACTTCTGAAATGCACCATATCTCTCCTATGAGCATTCAAATAATTGATGTCTCGACTCAGCTGGTCAAATGGCAGCTTGGACATTTCATCTAACATTTAAATCACCAATTTTCTTCTGAAACTATGGAAATGTACATTACAGTACTGCTAATGGATAGTTTTTTTCAGTCTGAGCCACCTCCGGTGTGTCAGAGTAGGTCATAGAGAGAATTCCTATTCGATAGTAATCACTTTGATTTACTATCTACTGAGTCCAGGCTTTTGATGATTTAGGTGACGAATGTTCTGTCATGCACAACTCACTGATCTTTCTCCCTCTCCCTCTCTTCTCTCCTCTTTCTAAAATCTTTGCTGATGTTCCTCTACCACTTTGTTTCTTTCCTCTGCCAATACATCCTTTCTCTCCCCTCTACAGAAGCGTCAGATCCTGGTGACTCTCGTGGAGATCGCCCTGCCCCTGCTCTTCTCGGGCATCCTCATCGTGCTGCGCGAGAACGTGCCCTTCAAGGACTACCCCAACGCCACGCTCTACCAGAGCTTCTCTGTGGATGGCCTGCAGTACCCACTGGACAACTACCATCACTACCAGTTGGCCTACGTGCCAGGCAACGCCAGTGTGGTGCGGCGGGTGGCGGAGGACGTGCAGCGCAGCCTGGACCCCGTCATCAGTTCAGGTGAGTAAAGGAGAGAGTGTGAGGGCTGTGCTGCCCTACCAAGCAGAAATGATGTGATGATGATGATAATAATGATGATTGTTTAGATGGGAACGGATGATGATGTTGAGTATGACTAAAACCTCTGAACACAAGATGTTCCTCTGCTGGAGAAAACATACTGTCTTTATCATGAAAAAAAGCTCAGTTCTGCCAGTGTAAGTACGTCCTACAGTGAGAGGCCATCTCATAGACAGAAGATGGGGTTGGTCTGCCAAGGCTTTGTAGCCTGTGTCTGTGTTCTGTTGTGAGGTGACTGGGACCATATCTCTGTGCTGGTCACTGTGTCCTGCATGGAGTGGTAGCTTATAATGGATACAAAAATGGATGGAAAACCTAATGCAAATGTACAGTTTAGCTTGGGTTGCCCAGGTGTAGTCAGTGTGTCATTGTCTTGAACAGAGAACATTATTTGCTTTGATGAGTTCAAGTTCATTTGGTGTTACTTACAGCGTGTTTGTGTGATGAGTTCAAGTTCATTTGGTGTTACTTACAGCGTGTTTGTGTGACAGCTTGTTACTGCGTCCTGTTCTGTGAATGATGACCCCTCCGCTGCCCTTAGCTGTTCAGAGGACAATTGTATAATTTAAGTCCAGATTTGTGAGATTCTATAAGCATGGATCTGTAAAGATCATTGGCTATAGTGTTAAAGAAAGCCCTGAGCATTTGAAACCCAGTCACATACAATACTGTTACTGTAATGACCCCACTTTCCCTGGAAAGCAAAGCCCACATTGCCGTTCATCGAATAGAATCACACTTTTGTCCCAGTGCCACTGTAGGTAAATGATCTCTTCCTGTGGCTTGCATTTTGCCAATTACACTCTATGCTAGGCATTTGGGGTAGATGTTGCTGTTTCTGTAACCAGTGGCACAGCTTTGATACTGTAAAGGCAAATCTCTATTCAATAGGAATCTACTATGTTATAGTTAAACCTGTTTCACTGCCTTATGTGTTGTTGTACTGTTGTAGGCTGATCTATTCAATATGACTCTACAAATGTTGTTATAGTTGGCCCAGTAGTCTGTTATAGTTGGCCCAGTAGCCTGTTATAGTAGGCCCAGTAGCCTGTTATAGTAGGCCCAGTAGCCTGTTATAGTAGGCCCAGTAGCCTGTTATAGTAGGCCCAGTAGCCTGTTATAGTAGGCCCAGTAGCCTGTTATAGTAGGCCCAGTAGCCTGTTATAGTAGGCCCAGTAGCCTGTTATAGTTGGCCCAGTAGCCTGTTATAGTTGGCCCAGTAGCCTGTTATAGTTGGCCCAGTAGCCTGTTATAGTAGGCCCAGTAGCCTGTAATAGTAGGCCCAGTAGCCTGTGCCACTGCTTTGATGCTATTGCAGATATACAGGTAGCTGCCAAAATAAAAAAATTGAAGCAGGTGCTTCCATACAGGTTTCTGAGTTAATTAAGCAATGAACATCCCATCATGCTTAGGGGCATGTATAAAAATGCTGGGCAGGGAATTTATTTTGGCTACCATAGCTATGCCATCCGTTTTGTCACCAACTCCCCTTATACCACCCACCACTGCGGCCTGTATGCTCTAGTCGGCTGGCCCTCGCTACATATTCGTCGCCAGACCCACTGGCTCCAGTTCATCTATAAGTTTGCTAGGTAAAGCTCCGCCTTTTCTCAGCTCACTGGTCACGATAACAACACCCATAGCACGTGCTCCAGCAGGTATATCTCACTGGTCATCCCCAAAGCCCACACCTCCTTTGGCCGCCTTTCCTTCCAGTTCTCTGCTGCCAATGACTGGAACGAATTGCAAAAAAATCGCTGAAGCTGGAGACTTATATTTCCCTCACTAACTTTAAACATCAGCTATCTGAGCAGCTAACCGATCGCTGCAGCTGTAAATAGCCCACCCACTCTACCTACCTCATCCCCATATTGTTTTTATTTACTTTTCTGCTCTTTTGCACACCAGTATTTCTACTTGCACATCATCATCTGCTCATCTATCACTCCAGTGTTAATTTGCTAAATTGTAATTACTCTGCTACTATGGCCTATTTATTGCCTTACCTCCTCACGCCATTTGCACACACTGTATATAGACTTTCTTTTTTCCTTTTTGTATTATTGACTGTACTTTTGTTTATTCCATGTGTAACTCTGTGTTGTTGTTGTTTGTGTCGCACTGTTTTGCTTTATCTTGGCCAGGTTGCAGTTGCAAATGAGAACTTGTTCTCAACTAGCCTACCTGCTTAAATAAAGGTGAAAAAAAAGAAAAGAAAGAAAGTAGGATGGCAATGCCCCCATCCACAGGGCACAAGTGGTCACTGAATGGCTCGATGAGCATAAAAACGAACCATATGCCATGGCTGTCTCAGTCACCAGATATTTTTTAATTTTAAAACATTTATTTCACCTTTATTTACCCAGGTAGGCTAGTTGAGAACAAGCTGATATGACAACAGCCAGTGAAAGTGCAGGGTGCCAAATTCAAAACAACAGAAATCTCATGATTAAAATTCCTCAGACATACAAGTATTTTAATCCATTTTAAAGATACACTTCTTGTTAATCCCACCACAGTGTCCGATTTCAAATAGGCTTTTCGGCGAAAGCACCACAAACGATTATGTTAGGTTAGAGCCAAGTCACAGAAAAACACAGCTATTTTTCCAGCCAAAGAGAGGAGTCACAAAAATCAGAAATAGAGATATAATTAATCACTAACCTTTGATCTTCATCAGATGACACTCATAGGACTTCATGTTACACAATACATGTATGTTTTGTTCGATAAAGTTCATATTTATATCCAAAAATCTTAGTTTACATTGGCGCGTTATGTTCAGTAATGTTCTGCCTCCAAAACATCCAGTGATTTTGCAGAGAGCCACATCAATTTACAGAAATACTCATAATAAACATTGCTAAAAGATACAAGTATTAAACATGGAACTTTGTAGATAAACTTCTCCTTAATGCAACCGCTGTGTCAGATTTAAAAAAAACTTTACGGAAAAAGCACACCATGCTATAATCTGAGTACAGCGCTCAGAGCCCAAAAAAGCCATAAAGATATCCGCCATGTTGTGTAGTCAACAGAAGTCAGAAATAGCATTATAAATATTCACTTACCTTTGATCTTCATCAGAATGCACTCCCAGGAATCCCAGTTCCATAATAAATGTTTATTTTGTTCGATATAGTCCATCATTTATGTCCAAATACCTTCATTTTGTTTGTGCGTTCAGTCCAGTAATCCACATTCATGACGCGCAGGTCAGACGAAAAGTCAAACAATTCCATTACAGTTCGTAGAAACATGTCAAACGATGTATAGAATCAATCTTTAGGATGTTTTTAACAAATCTTCAATAATGTTTCAACCGGAGAATTCCTTTGTCTTCAGAAATGCGATGGAAAGCAGGTCGCTCTCACGTGAGCGCGCATGTTCAGCTCGTGCCAGACACCTGACTCAAAGAGCTCTCCTTCCCTCATTCTTCACAGTGGAAGCATCAAACAAGGTTCTAAAGACTGTTGACATCTAGTGGAAGCCTTAGGAAGTGCAATATGATCAATATCCCACTGTATATTGGATAGGCAAATTTACAAACCTCAGATTTCCCACTTCCTGGTTGGATTTTTTCTCAGGTTTTTGCCTGCCATATGAGTTCTGTTATACTCACAGACATCATTCAAACAGTTTTAGAAACGTCAGAGTGTTTTCTATCCAATAGTAATAATAATATGCATATATTAGCATCTGGGACAGAGTAGGAGGCAGTTTACTCTGGGCACCTTTTCATCCAAGCTACACAATACTGCCACCCAGCCATAAGAAGTTAAACACTGGAATGGTAGATGTGCAGAAGATGAATGTGCAAGTAGAGTAGTAGATACTGGGGTGCAAAGGAGCAAGATAAATAAATACAGTATGGGGATGAGGTAGATTGATGGGCAGGTGCAGTGATCTGTGTGCTGCTCTGACAGCTGGTGCTTAAAGCTAGTGAGGAAGATATGAGTCTCCAGCTTCAGAGATTTTTGCAGTTCGTTCCAGTCATTGGCAGCAGAGAACTGGAAGGAAAGGCGGCCGAAGAGGAATTGGCTTTGGGGGTGACCAGTGGGATATACCTGCTGGAGCGCGTGCTACGAGTGGGTGCTGCTATGGTGACCAGTGAGCTGAGATAAGGCGGGGCTTTACCTAGCAGAGACTTGTAGATAACCTGTAGCCAGTGGGTTTGGGGATGAGTATGAAGCGAGGGCCAACCAACGAGAGCGTACAGGTCGCAGTGGTGGGTAGTATATGGGGCTTTGGTGATAAAACGGATGGCACTGTGACAGACTGCATCCAATTAGTTGAGTAGAGTGTTGGAGGCTATTTTATAGATGACATCGCCGAAGTCGAGGATCGGTAGGATAGTCAGTTTTACGAGGGTATGTTTGGCAGCATGAGTGAAGGATGCTTTGTTGCGATATAGGAAGCCGATTCTAGATTTAATTTTGGATTGGAGATGCTTAATGTGACTCTGGAAGGAGAGTTTACAGTCTAACCAGACACCTAGGTATTTGTTGTTGTCCACGTATTCTAAGTCAGAGCCGTCCAGAGTAGTGATGCTGGACGGGCAGGCAGGTGCGGGCAGTGATCAATTGAATAGCATGCATTTGGTTTTACTTGCATTTAAGAGCAGTTGGAGGCCACGGAAGGAGAGTTGTATGGCATTGAAGCTCGTCTGGAGGTTAGTAAACACAGTGTTCAAAGAAGGGCCAGAAGTATACAGAATGGTGTCGTCTGCGTAGAGGTGGATCAGAGAATCACCAGCAGCAAGAGTGACATCATTGATGTATACAGAGAAAAAAGTCGGCCCGAGAATTGAACCCTGTGGCACCCCCATAGAGACTGCTAGAGGTCCGGACAACAGGCCCTCCGATTTGACACACTGAACTCTATCTGAGAAGTAGTTGGTGAACCAGGCGAGGCAATCATTTGAGAAACCAAGGCTGTGGTTTCTGCCAAAAAGAATGTGGTGATTGACAGAGTCGAAAGCCCTGGCCAGGTCGATGAATACGGCTGCACAGTATTGTTTCTTATCGATGGCGGTTAGGATATCGTTTAGGACCTTGAGCGTGGCTGAGGTGCACCCATGACCAGCTCTGAATCCAGATTGCATAGTGGAGAAGGTACGGTGGGATTCAAAATGGTCGGTAATCTGTTTGTTAACTTGGCTTTCGAAGACCTTAGACAGGGTAGGATAGATATAGGTCTGTAGCAGTTTGGGTCTAGAGTGTCACCCCCTTTGGATGACCGCGGCAGCCTTCCAATCTTTGGGAATCTCAGACGATACGAAAGAGAGGTTGAACAGGCTAGTAATAGGGGTGCAACAATTTTGGCAGATAATTTTAGAAAGAGAGTGTCCAGATTGTCTAGCGCGGCTGATTTGTAGGGGTCCAGATTTTGCAGCTCTTTCAGAACGTCAGCTGTCTGGATTTGGGTGAAGGAGAAATGGTGGGGGATATCAACCCAATTGAACACTTATGGGATATTCTGGAGCGGTGCTTGAGACAGCGTTTTCCATCAACAAAACAACAAATGATGGAATTTTTCGATGAAGAACAGTGTCTCATCCCTCCAATAGAGTTCCAGACACTTGTAGAATGTATGCCACGGTGCATTGAAGCTGTTCTGGCTCATGGTGGTCCAACGCCCTATTATGTTGGTGTTTCCTTTATTTTGGCAGTTACATGTTGACTCATTTATGCAGTGTGACTGAATGTTGTTGTGGTAGTATATCATGTACCATTATTCTATATAACTGGATGTTGTTGTGGTAGTAAAGCACGCACCACTGCCCTGGTGCCTCAGCTGTCCTGGGAATACTGGTTCCTCCAGAAATGGCACCTGACTCCTCAGGCAACATGCCAGTCTCTTCACTATCTGATTCAGTTGGGGAGGCGGGGGAGATGGAGAGGAGCTCACCCCTGTAGCCTGTCAGTCTGGTGCCGCAGGACGGATGGACACGCCTGTCAGTCTGGTGCCTGTCAGTCTGGTGTCGCAGGATGGACAGTCTAGCCTGTCAGTCTGGTGCCGCAGGACACACACACACACACACACACACACACACACACACACACACACACACACACACACACACACAAAATAGCCCATCTGAGATCAACGCTCTGAATAATTTAGATTGTGAGAGGAGGGGGAAGGGAGCGGTCACTATGGAGGTTTAGAATGTCATGCATGTAGAATAACTCTTAACAGGGTATGACACGTTAAAATGTATGCATGCACATCTTGTAATAGATTATACAAATACACTTTACAAAAATATAAATGGAACAATTTCAGCGATTATACTGAGTTCATAGAAGGATATCAATCAATTGAAATAAACAAATTCGGCCCTAATCTATGCATTTCACATCACTTGGCAGGGGCGCAGCCGTGGGTGTGCCCACCCACTGGGGAGTTTTTCCCCACAAAAGGGCCCCACTCAGACGATCCGGCCAGGTGAAGAAGAGGATGTGGAAGTCCTGGGCTGGTGTGGTTACACGTGGTCTGCGCTTGTGAGGCCGGTTGCCAAATTCTCTAAAATGACATTGGATGCAGCATATGGTAGAGAAATTAACATTAAATTATCTGGGAACAACTCTGCTGGACATTCCTGAAGTCAGCATGCCAATTGCATACTCCCTCAACTTGAGACATCTGTGGCATTGTGTAGACATCTGTGGCATTGTGTTGTGACAAAACTACAGTACACTTTAGAATGGCCTTTTTTTGTCCCCAGCACAAGGTGCACCTGTGTATTGATCATGCTGTTTAATCAGCTTCTTGATAAGCTGCTGCTGTCAGGTGGATGGATTTTCTTGGCAAAGGAGAAATGCTCACTAACAGGGATGTAAACAAATTTGGGCACACAATTGGGGAGAAATAAGCTTTTTGTGCGTATGAAACATTTCTGGGATTTTTTAAAATTTCAGCTCATGAAACATGGGACCAACACTTTACATGTTGCATTTATATTTTTGTTCAGTATAGAATCAATATGAAAAAGGGACACGAAAAAAGAAATAAACTCAGCAAAAAAAGAAACGTCCCCTTTTCAGGATTTTGTCTTTCAAAGATAATTAGTATAAATAATTTCACAGATCGTCATTGTAAAGGGTTTAAACACTGTTTCTCATGCTTGTTCAATGACCCATAAACAATTACTGAACATGCACCTGTGGAACGGTCATTAAGACACTAACAGCTTACAGACAATAGGCAATTAAGGTCACAGTTATGAAAACTTAGGACACTAAGGAGGCCTTTCTACTGACTCTGAAAAACACCAAAAGAAAGATGTCCAGGGTCCCTGCTCATCTGCGTGAACGTGCCTTAGGCATGCTGCATGGAGGCATGAGCACTGCAGATGTGCCCAGGCCAATATATTGCAATGTCCGTACTGTGAGACGCGTAAGATAGCGCTACAGGGAGACAGGACGGACAGCTGATCGTCCTCGTAATGGCAGAGGATCGGTACATCCGAACATCACACCTGCGGGACAGGTACAGGATGGCAACAACAACTGCCTGAGTTACACCAGGAATGCACAATCCCTCCATCAGTGCTCAGACTGTCCGCAATAGGCTGAGAGAGGCAGGACTGAGGGCTTGTAGGCCTGTTGTAAGGCAGGTCCTCACCAGACATCACCGGCAACAACGTCGCCTATGGGCACAAACCCACCATCGCTGGACCAGACAGGACTGGCAAAAAGTGCTCTTTACTGACGAGTCGCGGTTTTGTTTCGCCAGGGGTGATGGTCGATTTCGCGTTTATCGTCGAAGGAATGAACGTTACACCGAGGCCTGTACTCTGGAGCGGGATTTATTTGGAGGTGGAGGTGGTGTGTCACAGCGTCATCGAACTGAGCTTGTTGTAATTGCAGAAAATCTCAACGCTGTGCGTTACAGGGAAGACATCCTCCTCCCTCATGTGGTACCCTTCCTGCAGGCTCATCCTGACATGACCCTCCAGCATGACAATGCCACCAGCCATACTGCTCGTTCATTCTGTGTGTGATTTCCTGCAAGACAGGAATGTCAGTGTTCTGCCATGGCCAGCGAAGAGCCTGGATCTCAATCACATTGAGCACGTCTGGGACCTGTTGGATCTGAGGGTGAGGGCTAGGGCCGTTCCCCCCTCAGAAATGTCTGGGTCCTTGCAGGTGCCTTGGTGGAAGAGTGGGGTAACATCTCACAGCAAGAACTGGCCAATCTGGTGCAGTCAATGAGGAGGAGCTGGTGGCAGCAGATACTGACTGCTACTTTTGATTTTGAGCTGTTTTAGAGTGAGAGGGCCTGTGTGTGCATGTGTGTTTGGGCCTGAATACCAGTGCTCAAGATAAGATTAGCAGAGTATGTTGAAATCTATGGGAGCGGTAGACAAATCTATAAATGAATGGAAAACATATTTTGAGCTCAAGATATGATATTATTTGTTTTCTGTAACTGGAACACGGGGTGAAAGTGAGGCTTATTTCACAACTTCACTGTGTCTATATCATGCCACTGTTATATGAGCCTGTTGTGTGTTCAGCTGGCTTTCAAACCAGGGTAGTACAGAGAGAGGATCTGTCTGTCTGTCTTTGCCTGTGTGACTGTTCTGTTCCTGCCACTTGTTTCTCTTCTTACTGTATGTCTCCATGTCAACTGGTAGAATTCACAAGGTTAATTAAGGATCTGCCCCTTTTTTTAAATTTTTGCCTAAAATGACTTTCCTAAATCTAATTGCCTGTAGTTCAGGCCCAGAAGCAAGGATTTGCATATTTTTGGTACCATTTGAAATGAATCACTTTGAAGTTTGTGGAAATGCGAAAGGAATGTGAGAGAATATAACACAATAGATCTGGTAAAAGATAATACAAAGAAAATAAAAAAACATTATTTTGTATTTTTTTTGTACCATATTTGAAATGCAAGAGAAAGGCCATAATGTATTATTCCAGCCCATGTGCAATATAGATTTTGGCCACTAGATGGCAGCAGTGTATGTGCAACGTTTTAGACTGATCCAATGAACCATTGTATTTCTGTATTTAAAAAAAATCAAGACTGCCCAAATGTGCCTTATCTGTTTATTAATAACTTTTCATGTTCAAAATTGTGCACTCCTCAAACAATAGCACGGTATTCTTTCACTGTAATAGCTACTGTAAATTGGTCAGTGCAGTTAGATTAACAAGAATTTAAGCTTTCTGCCAATATCCCATATGTCCTGGGAAATGTTCTTGTTACTTACAACCTCATGCTAATCGCATTAGCCTATGTTTGCTCAACCGTCCCGTGGAAGGGACACCAATCCCAAAGAAGTTCAAGGGAGAGTCTGTGTGAAAAATTGGTAGACATGACATGGGATTTTGTCACTTCAACTAACGTTCTCTCTCTCTGTTTGCCCCAACAGTGCATGGGTTTGAGACAGAGGAGCAGTTTGAGGACTTTGTGAGGAAGGACCCTCAGTCTCGGAAGGTTCTGGCTGCTGTGGTGTTTGAGCACTCCTTCACTCACGATGACGAGCCACTGCCCCAACAGGTTGGTTTAACAGTGTATTCATATAGTTTGTATTGCACTTAGGGCTGACCCCAATTAGACGCCTGGTCGATTGTTTGGTCGATAGGCTGTTGATCGTCCGAGGTTTTCATTTTTTGTCGAGCAGTAGCAAATATATGTCTGTGGGTCCACCAATAGGTCCACAGACGACGCAATCGCAACCACACTGCACACTGCCCTAACCCATCTGGACAAGAGGAATACCTATGTGAGAATGCTGTTCATCGACTACAGCTCAGCATTTAACACCATAGTACCCTCCAAACTCGTCATCAAGCTCGAGACCCTGGGTCTCGACCCCGCCCTGTGCAACTGGGTCCTGGACTTCCTGACGGGCCGCCCCCAGGTGGTGAGGGTAGGTAACAACATCTCCACCCCGCTGATCCTCAACACTGGGGCCCCACAAGGGTGCGTTCTGAGCCCTCTCCTGTACTCCCTGTTCACCCACGACTGCGTGGCCATGCACGCCTCCAACTCAATCATCTAGTTTGCGGACGACACTACAGTGGTAGGCTTGATTACCAACAACGATGAGACAGCCTACAGGGAGGAGGTGAGGGCCCTCGGAGTGTGGTGTCAGGAAAATAACCTCACACTCAACGTCAACAAAACAAAGGAGATGATTGTGGACTTCAGGAAACAGCAGAGGGAGCACCCCCCTATCAACATCGACGGGACAGTAGTGGAGAAGGTGGAAAGTTTTAAGTTCCTCGGTGTACACATCACGGACAAACTGAATTGGTCCACCCACACAGACAGCGTTGTGAAGAAGGCGCAGCAGCGCCTCTTCAACCTCAGGAGGCTGAAGAAATTCGGCTTGTCACCAAAAGCACTCACAAACTTCTACAGATGCACAATCGAGAGCATCCTGTCGGGCTGTATCACCGCCTGGTACGGCAACTGCTCCGCCCACAACCGTAAGGCTCTCCAGAGGGTAGTGAGGTCTGCACAACGCATCACTGGGGGCAAACTACCTGCCCTCTAGGACACCTACACCACCCGATGTCACAGGAAGGCCATAAAGATCATCAAGGACAACAACCACCCGAGCCACTGCCTGTTCACCCCGCTATCATCCAGAAGGCGAGGTCAGTACAGGTGCATCAAAGCGGGGACCGAGAGACTGAAAAACAGCTTCTATCTCAAGGCCATCAGACTGTTAAACAGCCACCACTAACATTTAGTGTCCGCTGCCAACATACTGACTCAACTCCAGCCACTTTAATAATGGGAATTGATGGAAATTATGTAAAAATGTATCACTGGCCACTTTAAACAATGCCACTTAATATAATGTTTACATATCCTACATTACTCATCTCATATGTATATGTATATACTGTACTCTATATCATCTACTGCATCTTGCCATCTTTATGTAATACATGTATCAATAGCCACTTTAACTTTTACCGCCTCTCAACCCCGTATCCGGGATCACCCCCCACCCCCCCCACACTGATTAGCATCGCTAGCATAGCTTCACAAGTAAATAGTAGCATCTAAATATCATTAAATCACAAGTCCAAGACACCAGATGAAAGATACAGATCTTGTGAATAAACCCATCATTTCTGTTTTTTAAAATGTTTTACAGGGAAGACACAATATGTAAATCTATTAGCTAACCACGTTAGCAAAATACACCATCTTTCTTTGTCCACCATTTTCTCTCTCCACCACTAGCTATCACCAATTCGGCTAAACTAAGATATTGATAGCCACAAACCAAGAAAAAAACTCATCAGATGACAGTCTGATAACATATTTATGGTATAGGATAGGTGTTGTTAGAAAAAAGTGCATATTTCAGGTAGAAATCACAGTTTACAATTGCACCGACCATCACAAATCGACTAGAATTACTAGATAGAGCAACGTGTATGACCAATTTACTCATCATAAAACATTTCATAAAAATAGACAAAGCATAGCAATGGAAAGACACAGTTCTTGTGATTTCAGACCATATTTCAGATTTTCTAAGCGTTTTTCAGCGAAAACACAATAAATCGATAAGTTAGCATACCACATGTGCAAACGTTAGTAGAGCATGAATTCAAGGCAAAGGGAGCTATAACGTTATCATCGCCAAAATATATTAATTTTTTCACTAACCTTCTCAGAATTCTTCCGATGACACTCCTGTAACATCATTTTACAACATACATATACAGTTTGTTCGAAAATGTGCATATTTAGCCATACAAAACCGTGGTTATACAATGGAAATAGTCACAACTCAAGCATCAAAATGAGGGACGTCAGCTTTCAGAGTGATCTAGTTTAATCGAAAGCTAATCATATACTTGACTAAAAAATACAGAGTTGACAGGAATCGAAAGACAAATTAGTTCTTAATGCAACCGCTGACTTACATTTTTAAAATTATCCTTACTTTTCAATACAGGGTTCGCCAAGTGAAGCTATACCAAACAAAATGGCGAAATATGCGTTTAAAATATTTCGACAGAACAACGATTTATCATATTAAATATTGCTTACTTTGAGCTGTTCTTCCATCAGATTCTTGGGCAATGTATCCTTTCTATGTTATAAATTTCTTTTGGTCGATAGATGTCCTCTGTCCTTCGAAATGTCCACTACCAACGACCGAGACCCCCGAAACGTTCCCAAAGCTAAAAAGTGCACGACAAAGAAATTCCTCAGAATCGCACTAAACGGATATAAATTGCTATAAAACGGTTCAAATTAACTACATTATGATGTTTTTAACAACTATAACGAGTAAAAACATGACCAGAGAAATATTACTGGTTAAACAACGATTTGGAATGAGGCAAGTCCGATGTCCATCCCGCTTGTGACGCGCGAACAAAAGAGAGTGTACTCCCACGTTTTGTGGTTTTATATGGGCTGGGATTGTGCAATCGATTCCATTCAAAACGTGATGACGTACAGACACCCAGAGGAAGACGTAGGCAGTGTCGGTTTCTTCATAGCATTCACTGTCGCCTTAAAAACAGACTCCAGATCAGAGGTAAAAATTTCTGAAATCTGACCCCTGTCATGAAAAGTGCTGTAGATATTGTTCTGTACCACTCAGAGACAAAATTCCAACGGCTATAGAAACTATAAAGTGTTTTCTATCCAATAATAACAATAATATGCATATTGTACGATCAAGAATTTAGCACGAGGCAGTTTAATTTGGAGACCCAAATATGCTAATGCGGAACAGCACCCCCTATAGTTCCAAGAGGTTTTAAACTATGCCACTTTATGTTTATATACCCTACATTACTCATCTCATATGTATATACTGTACTGTATATCATCTACTGCATCTTGCCATCTTTATGTAATACATGTATCACTAGCCACTCTAAACTATGCCACTTTATGTTTACATACCCTACATTACTCATCTCATATGTATAGACTGTACGCTATACCATCTACTGCATCTTGCCTATTCCGTTCTGTACCATCACTCATTCATATATCTTTATGTACATATTCTTTATCCCTTTACACTTGTGTGTATAAGGTAGTAGTTGTGGAATTGTTAGGTTAGATTACTTGTTGGTTATTACTGCATTGTCGGAACTAGAAGCACAAGCATTTCGCTACACTCGCATTAACATCTGCTAACCATGTGTATGTGACAAATAAAATTTGATTTGATATATATGCCTTTGGAAAGTATTCAGACCCCTTTACTTTTTCCACATTTTGTTACGTTACAGCCTTATTCTAAAGTGCATTAAAAAAAAGATCCTCTGCAATCTACAGACAATACCCCATAATGACAGTGAAAATAGGTTTTTAGACTTTTTTGCAAATGTATTAAAAATAAAAAAACAGATACCTTATTTACATAAGTATTCAGACCCTTTGCTATGAGACAAAAAATTTAGCTCAGGTACATCCTGTTTCTACAACTTGGAGTCCACCTGTGGTAGATTCAATTGATTGGACATAATTTGGAAGGGCACACACCTGTCTATATAAGGTCCCACAGTTGACAGTGCATGTCAGAGCAAAAACCAAGCCACGAGGTTGAAGGAATTGTCTGTAGAGGCAGGGTTGTGTCGAGGCACAGATCTGGGGAAGGGTACCAAAAATGTATGCAGCATTGAAGGTCCCCAAGAACACAGTGGCCTCCATCATTCTTAAATGGAAGAAATTTGGAACCACCAAGACTCCTCCTAGAGCTGGCCGGCCCGGCCAAACTGAGCAATCGGGGGAGACGGGTATTGGTTCAGGGAGGTGACCAAGAACCAGATGGTCACTCTGACAGAGCTCCAGAGTTCCTCTGTGGAGATGGTTGACCTTCTGAAAGGTTCTCTCCTCTCTGCAGCACTCCACCAATCCGGCCTTTATGGTAGAGTGACCAGACGGAGCCACTCCTCAGTAAAAGGCACATGACAGCACCTAAAGACAGACCATGAGAAACAAGATTATCTGGTCTGATGAAGCCAAGATCTAACTCTTTGGCTTGAATGGCAAGCGTCACGTCTGGAGGAAACCGGGCACCATCCCTACGGTGAAGCATGGTGGTGGCAGCATCATGCTGAGGGGATGTTTTTCAGCATCAGGGACTGGGAGACTAGTCAGGATCGAGGCAAAGATGAACGGAGCTAAGTACAGAGAGATCCTTGTTTAAAAACCTGCTCCAGAGCACTCAGGACCTCAGACTGAGGCGAAGGTTCACCATCCAACAGGACAACAAACCTAAGCACACAGCCAAGACAATGCAGGAGTGGTTTCGGGACAAATCTCTGAATGTCCTTGAGTGGCCCAGCCAGAGCCTGAACTTGAACCCGATCGAACATCTCTGGAGAGACCTGAAAATAGCTGTGCAGCAACGCTCCCCATCCAACCTGACAGAGCTTGATAGGATCTGTAGAGAAGAATGGGAGAAACTCCCCAAATACATGTGTGCCAAGCTTGTAGCGTCATACCCAAGAAGACTCGAGGTTGTAATGTCTGCCAAAGGTGCTTCAACAAAGTACTGAGTAAAAGATCTGAATACTTTTGTAAATGTCATATTTCAGTTTTAATTTTTTTTAAATTAGCAAACATTTCTAAAAACCTGTTTTTGCTTTGTTATTATGGGGTATAGGGTGTAGATTGATGAGGGGGCGGGGGGAATCAATTTTATAATAAAATTGTAACGTAACAAAATGTGGAAAAAGTCAAGGGGTCTGAATACTTTCCGAAAGCACTGTATATTTTATTTTATGGAACACGAGACACCTGTCTTATTCGCGCCCATCTCAGTGAACTAATCCATTGCGTAGGCCGCGGGGGATGGCACAGTCCAAGAAGGTGAGTGTGGCTAAGATGCACAATGCACGTCTTACTGTGCTCTCTCCCTCCAATACATACATCACCAGTAGTACATTTACCGTTGAGTCTTATTATTTTTCATCTAGATTGTGTGTTTGATTACGGTAATTTCTGTTAATGCATTCAATTTATTATTATTCCTGTCTTTTACCTTCTCATTGTCAGAGTGAACACGTTGTTTGCGGAGCATACAACCTATGCTACACTTGTGAGAATAAATACAAATACAAATTCATTCCATTTACGAATTTTGTGACTTTAGTCATAGTCGAAGTAGGACTATAGGATAACTGGCCTGCACGCAAATGTAGGCATAGAAATGTGCCCATTTGGGGGATCTGATATTATTTCTGATTGCCTTAACACACCACCATTAATGAGCTGTGGAGCTTCTCAAAGTCATGTTTTCTTCACCTCAAATAGCAAGCAAACAAAGTCTGTTTTTACATCCATTGAGAATTACAATAGTTCCTCAATGTATTTGAAAAATCGTTCCAGTTCCCTCCCTTTCAATAACCACTCAGTGTGGAAAGGAAAAATATCATGCTCTGATCCAGTGGAAACGTCATAAAATAGGCCTACCTGATTATTTATTATCCCTTAAGCAAATTGCCTAAAGCTGTCTGTCCCGAGCTCACTGGCCCAGAAGGCACAGAATATTTTTTACAATGTTGCAAGTTTGTTAGCTTGTGCCAGACCCAAGTTAATAGTTGATACAATGTTTCAAGTTAGTTGCAGACAGGCCATGCGTAGCCAATGTGATTTTCTATATTTATTTTTATCAGAATATTTTCTACCTTCAGGCTGCAATGTTTTTATTTGTTGGCTTTATATAGGGTATTTTTACATAGTTGGCAATAGCAAAATAAGTTACTTTTTAGGTTTATAATTTTCACTTAGATTTGAATAGAATTATGATTAAACACATGACAATGATTTTGAGATACAAAGACGTATTTCTAAATTAAATGAAACAGTTCCACATAACCATAACTGGCATGCAGATCGGTAGAAATATGAAGATAAATTGGCCTATTACCAGAAACTTCAAGAGATTTAGGGTGGAATCTGCGAAAGCCAGCAGGAGCGGGAGGAGAATGGTCGGGTCAGGTTCTTTATATTTTTTCCCTGGTTATCTTGATCTCTGGCTCCCTCTTGAGTAATTTGTGTCTTATTTCATGTGCGTAAAGCATCAGACAAACTCAAATGTATATAGTTGATTTTAGTACAACACATAGGGTGTGTCTATATATGGAAAAATACGTGTTTAAAAATGTTGATCAATCGATTCGTCAAAAGAACAGACTTTCGGTCGACCAAAATGTTGCACTGTATGCCTGCCCGTTTCCTTACAAACCAATAAATGGTATCTTAGTTTATTCATTCATCATTGGTGAAGGAGATATGCAGGCTTCGAGACTGGGAAGGGACGGGGTGAGGGAACGGGTAGAAGGTAGATGAGATGCATGACCGCGAGCGTATTTGGACGAACTGGGAAAGACCATCTGAATCTTCTCCTTGCTGGATAGAGGGGGAAGACATCAACCAACCCTCTGAACCACGTGGATGTGGTGTTGAAAGATAGATAACGCATGCATTTATTGCTGTCTTCAACCAGGATCTCAGCGATCACTGCCTCATTGCCTGCGTCCGTAATGGGTCTGCAGTCAAACCACCACCCCTCATCACTGTCAAACGCTCCCTAAAACACTTCAGCGAGCAGGCCTTTCTAATCGACCTGGCCCGGGTATTCTGGAAGGATATTGACCTCATTCCGTCAGTAGAGGATGCCTGGTTATTCTTTAAAAGTGTTTACCTCACCATCTTAAATAAGCATGCCCCGTTCAAAAAATGTAGAAACAGGAACAGATATAGCCCTTGGTTCACTCCAGACCTGACTGCCCTTGACCAGCACAAAAACATCCTGTGGCGTACTGCATTAGCATCGAATAGCCCCCGCGATATGCAACTTTTCAGGTAAATCAGGAACCAATATACTCAGGCAATTAGGAAAGCTAAGGCTAGCTTTTTCAAACAGAAATTTCCATCCTGTAGCACAACCTCCAAAACGTCCTGGAACACTGTTAAGTCCATGGAGAATAAGAGCACCTCCTCCCAGCTGCCCACTGCACTGAGGCTAGGAAACACTGTCACCACCGATAAATCTGCGATAATTGAGAATTTCAATAAGCATTTTTCTACGGCTGGCCATGCTTTCCACCTGGCTACCCCTACTCCGGTCAACAGCCCTGCACCCCCCACAGCAACTTGCCCAAGCCTCCCCCATTTCTCCTTCACCCAAATCCAGATAGCCAATGTTCTGAAAGACCTGCAAAATCTGGACCCGTACAAATCAGCCGGGCTAGAAAATCTGGACCCTCTCTTTCCAAAATGATTCTCAGAAATTCTCAGAAACCCCTATTACTAGCCTGTTCAACCTCTCTTTCGTATCGTCAGAGATCCCCAAAGATTGGAAAGCTGCCGCGGTCATCCCCCTCTTCAACGGGGGAGACACTTGTCGTGTCTTTGGCATCATTAAAACTAAAGATTAAACTTTATCAAAAATTCTCTGTAATTATTATTACGTGATTAAACTACTTAATCACGTAACTGTAATTAACTAGGAAGTCGGGGCACCAAGGAAAATATTCAGATTACAAAGTTATAATTTTCCTAATATAACTTTCAGATATTTTAATATCTGATCACTTAGTCTTCTGATTGATGACGTATTCTTTACCTCACGTTAGTCTCATTACAAACGTCGTAAATTGTTGGTTATCTGCACGAACCCAGTCTTCACTATGAGTCATCCATACATCAATTGTCTTAAAATCATTTATTTACTAAGTAATTCACAGAAATGCATAACAAATAGTAGATATGATTACAAGGAAATGATAGGAGAATGTGCCCTAGTGGCCTAAACCGGCATGGCGGCTTGTTAGACAACAGGGGAGTGGGGGGTCAGCTGAGGTGACACTACAGAGTTGAATATTTTAACAATTGAAATGCTAATCCTTTGCACACGCTCACTCATTCGGGAACAATTGCTATCAATATATATATTTACGCTCAGTGTGTCGTCGGGATCTCTGTTGAAAAGTTCGTTTCTGTTGGAGAGTCTGTCCGCCCTCTCTCTCTATCTGTTGTGGTTAGAATGGATAGTTCAGAAAAATGACGCAAGACCATAACTGTGCTCATGGGCGGTCCTCTGATTTAGTTCAACTCCAAAGGGAATTGGAGTTTCTTTCATTAAACAGTCCAAAATCACATTACACAATTTCACAAACAGTATCATCCTCACTCATTCATCTTATACAACAATTAGATGTAAGCCTCATATCTGAGGCTATTGTATAAACAGCGTTATGGTAATGTGGCCATATTGTCTCTCATGACTTTAACACAATTGTACCAAATGGACCAGTTCGTAGCTGGATTCTTCACCGATCTTTCATACCTTCTCCAGAACATAAATGTCGTTCGGTTCTCCAGTTCTGTGAGGTGGAAGAAATTCCTTTGTTCTCTCTATGAAACTCATTCTCTCTCTATACTGTGGCCATGAGGAGATAATCTCCTCCAGGAATTTACGTTACGACCTGAGGTCGCATCAGCCTGAGTGTAGGAGACAGAGAGAGGGGGATGGTGCTCGCTGTACCCAAAGAGGGCAACGTTATGACACACTCTAGACCCAAACTGCTACCGACCTATATCTATCCTACCCTGCCTTTCTAAGGTCTTCAAATTCCAAGTTAAACAGATCAACGACCATTTCGAATCCCACCGTACCTTCTCCGCTATGTAACCTGGTTTCCGAGCTGGTCATGGGTGCACCCCAGCCACGCTCAAGGTCCTAAACGATATCATAACTGCCATTGATAAGAGACAATACTGTGCAGCTGTATTCATCGACCTGGCCAAGGCTTTCGACTCTGTCAATCACCACATTCTTATCGGCAGACTCAACATCCTTGGTTTCTCAAATGACTGCCTCGCCTGGTTCACCAACTACTTCTCAGATAGAGTTCAGTGTGTCAAGGAGGGCCTGTTGTTTGGACCTCTGGCAGTCTCTATGGGGGTGCCACAGGGTTCAAACCTCGGGCCGACTCTTTTCTCTCTATACATCAGTGATGTCGCTCTTGCTGCTGGTGATTCTCTGATCCACCTCTACGCAGACGACATCCTTCTGTATGCTTCTGGTCCTTCTTTGGACACTGTGTTAACTAACCTCCAGACGAGCTTCAATGCCATACAACTCTCCTTCCGTGGCCTCCAACTGCTCTTAAATGCAAGTAAAACTAAATGCATGCTCTTCAACCGATCGCTGCCTGCACCTGCCCGCCTGTCCAACATCACTACTCTGGATGGCTCTGACTTAGAATATGTGAACAACTACAAATACCTAGGTGTCTGGTTAGACTGTAAACTCTCCTTCCAGAGTCACATTAAGCATCTCCAATCCAAAATTAAATCTAGAATCAGCTTCCTATTTCGCAACAAAGCATCCTTCACTCATGCTGCCAAACATACCCTCGTAAAACTGACCATCCTACCGATCCTTGACTTCGGCGATGTCATTCACAGGATAGCCTCCAACACTCTACTCAGCAATTGGATGCAGTCTATCACAGTGCCATCCGTTTTGTCACCAAAGCCCCATATACCACCCACCACTGCGACCTGTACGCTCTCGTTGGCTGGCCCTCGCTTCATATTCGTCGCCAAACCTACTGGCTCCAGGTCATCTATAAGTCTTTGCTAGGTAAAGCCCCGCCTTATCTCAGCTCACTGGTCACCATAGCAGCACCCACAGGTAGCACGCGCTCCAGCAGGTATATTTCACTGGTCACCCCCAAAGCCAATTCCTCTTCGGCCGCCTTTCCTTCCAGTTCTCTGCTGCCAATGACTGGAACGAACTGCAAAAATCACTGAAGCTGGAGACTCATATCTTCCTCGCTAGCTTTAAGCACCAGCTGTCAAAGCAGCTCACAGATCACTGCACCTGTACATAGCCCATCTGTAAATAGCCTAACCAACTACCTCATCCCCATACTGTTATTTATTTTATTTATTTTGCTCCGTTGCACCCCACTATCTCTACTTGCACATTCATCTTCTGCACATCTATCACTCCAGTGTTTGATTGCTATATTGTAATTATTTTGTCACTATGGCCTATTTATTGCTTTTACCTCCCTTATCCTACCTCCTTTGCACACACTGTATATAGACCTTTTCTATTCTATTATTGACTGTATGTTTTGTTTATTCCATGTGTAACTCTGTGTTGTTGTATGTGTCGCTTTGCTTTATCTTGGCCAGTTCGCAGTTGTAAAGGAGAACTTGTTCTCAACTAGCCTACCTGGTTAAATAAAGGTGAAATAAAAAATAAATTACACTATGTGTGTGACCAGTCAGCTTCACTGTACTTTAACCTAGGGTGAGCACATTTCAAAATGCCCAAAAGCGGGACAATGGTATGATTTTACGGGACATTCGTGGGACAGTGTAGCCTACACCTGAATCATTTTTCCACACACAGGCACACACATCTCCCTACCGCAGCACCGAGCGAACTAATTGAAGTGTACCTTGCCTACACTTTTTTTCCTCACACAAAATCTGGGAATATTTTGCCAAGGAATCATTGCTGGTTTGTCTTAGGGAATGTTTAACAGTTAGGAAGAGATTTTTTTAATATGGTATTGAATGAAGTAGCAGCAAATATGTTGAATGAGCAACTAATGAGCATGGACAGCCTCACAAATTTGACAAAATGACCTTATATCTTTGTCTAATATGACTGTTTACTTACAGTAGTAGCTCTTCGTTACACACAATTTGTGTTAGTAGTTAACAGTCCTCTCCAAGTTTAGCTGGAATTTAGCCCGAAAGGATTTGACAAATGTGATTGGCTGATGATGTGACATTGGCCTACGTCTCTTCTTGCGTTGCGCATAATATCAGATCTCAACAACGATTGGAGAAGTGTTTAACATCACCAGCACCACATCCTTGATATTTATCTTGTCGTAAGCTCAACGTGACTTCAAACAAGACCGGTTGGAATGTCACTTCTCAACAAATGAATAGGAAGTCTGACTGAAATACGTGACAAATGTACCTTGTTTCTAAATTAGGGATGTTTTCATTTGTTGGTAAAATGCGGGACATGATTGTTTGGTTGTGGGACGAAAGGCCAAAATGCAGGACTGTCCCGCACAATCTGGGACATGTGGTCACCCTACTTGAACCTTGAACCCAGAATCAGCTCTTTGTTTACATGTGAAAGCATCTGGTTCTCACTGACAGTATTATTGCCCCTCAAACAAATACAATAATCCTGGAGTCACCTGCAGTCCAGCCAAATCCTTGACATGCTAACCTTTAACCACACTTTAGTAATTCCTCCTGGTTTGAGGCTATACAGAACTTTTGCATCTGAGGATGCTCTTGAGCCAAAAGGGTTTGCCTATAGAGACATAAATATTCTACAGAAATGACCTAATTGGACAGAAAGCGGCAGACCTCGACACACCAAAAGCGAAAGCTCCAGTGTTTTTTTTTTTTACCTGTGCAGCAGGAATGACCTGCAGGAAGGAAGTCAGGAAAAAGAGACGAGAATTCCCTGGCTGGGTTGATAGACACCATCCTCCCTATGGAGATTTAACTATGTCACCCTCTCCCAAAAGTTGGTGGGTGAAACGCTCTGTGTATACTATTCTGATGCATCCTGATGCAGTAAAAAAAGAACAAATATAGAAAAAGGAAGTAGGCTTTATGCAACATTTTTGAGGCTGGACACATCACACACTTTTGCTTATCTTATGCAGTTAGTCTGACTCACAGGTTTAGGAAACTGGACCCTGTTTTACCTGAAAGAGGCTCACTCATAGCCCGCTCTGATGGTTGGATGGAGAGCTTGGTTGTGTCCCAAAATGGCACGCTATTCCCTATATAGTGCACTACTTTTGACCAGGGCCTGTTGGGAGATCAAATCAAAATCAAATCAAATTTTATTTGTCACATACACATGGTTAGCAGATGTTAATGCGAGTGTAGCGAAATGCTTGTGCTTCTAGTTCCGACAATGCAGTAATAACCAACAAGTAATCTAACCTAACAATTCCACAACTACTACCTTATACACACAAGTGTAAAGGGATAAAGAATATGTACATAAAGATATATGAATGAGTGATGGTACAGAACGGCATAGGCAAGATGCAGTAGATGGTATAGTGTACAGTCTATACATATGAGATGAGTAATGTAGGGTATGTAAACATAAAGTGGCATAGTTTAAAGTGGCTATTGATACATGTATTACATAAAGATGGCAAGATGCAGTAGATGATATACAGTACAGTATATACATATACATATGAGATGAGTAATGTAGGATATGTAAACATTATATTAAGTGGCATTGTTTAAAGTGGCTAGTGATACATTTTTACATAATTTCCATCAATTCCCAATATTAAAGTGGCTGGAGTTGAGTCAGTATGTTGGCAGCGGCCACTAAATGTTAGTGGTGGCTGTTTAACAGTCTGATGGCCTTGAGATAGAAGCTGTTTTTCAGTCTCTCGGTCCTTGCTTTGATGCACCTGTACTGACCTCGCCTTCTGGATGATAGCGGGGTGAACAGGCAGTGGCTCGGGTGGTTGTTGTCCTTGATGATCTTTATGGCCTTCCTGTGACATCGGGTGGTGTAGGTGTCCTGGAGGGCAGGTAGTTTGCCCCCGGTGATGCGTTGTGCAGACCTCACTACCCTCTGGAGAGCCTTACGGTTGTGGGCGGAGCAGCTGCCATACCAGACGGTGATACAGCCCGACAGGATGCTCTCGATTGTGCATCTAATGAATCATACTGTGTTGTCTTCCTTTCTCTTGTTCTTTTTATTTTCCCTCTTTCATGATCTCTCTCATTCTCCTTCTCTCTCTTCCTCTTTCCATCTGTCTTTTAGCGAGACCTGTGGTCAGTCAGTCCTGAGCAGACTGAGCTGATAGACACTGGGCCTGAGATCATTAAGCTGTCTGTCTGAGAGAGAGGGTCTGTCTGTCTGTCTGGGTAGTACAGAGAGAGGGTCTGTCTGTCTCAGTAGTACAGAGAGAGGGTCTGTCTGTCTGGGTAGTACAGAGAGAGGGTCTGTCTGTCTGTGTCAGTGGAATGTGTTGGTGATTAGGTGTGTGGTGGGCAGAGAGGTAGATGGTGGTGGATCAATATACATCATCTGATCTTTCACATCTACAAAAATAAAATACACTCTTCCAGTTGTTCATAATGTCTTTCTCTCTGTTACTCTCTCTTTCTCTCTCTCCCTCCTCTCCTCCTCCTATCCCCTACAGGTCAGCTACCACCTGCGGTTCAGCTTTAGTCCCCGTAATGCCCCGGCCAAGGAGAAGTCTGAGCTAAACATCAACAATGACTTTGACTGGCACACCCTCAACTTGTTCCCCCTCTTCCAACTGCCCGGGCCCAGGGAGCAGTACGACCTCCAGGGGGGCACGCCTGGTGAGCCTGTACCCTAACCCTAATTGTAACCCTAAACTTAACCCTTAAGCTTAACATAGCCTTTGTACTCGTGAGGACGTGGGTAATGTCCCCACAATGGAGAATGTTCCTTGTTTTACTATCCTTGTGGGGACTTTGAGGGATTTCCAGCACCCATGAGGATAATAATATATACACACACACACACACACACACACACACACACACACACACACACACACACAGTCTTCATATGTTTGTGTTTGCCTGTTCATATTGCCTGTGTACATGTTAAGACAGATTACTGATAAGACAGACAGCAAAAAGAGAGAGATAGTGAGGGAAAGTGTTGAAAGACAAGGGGGGCGGGAAGAAGACGTGAAATGGGAATGATAAATTCAGAGCGAGGCAGAGGGAATTGGAGAGAAGGGTGTAAAAGTATTTTTATGGGTGACTGTCCATTCCAATCATTTCTGTAATAAAAATATTTTGACTTGGCAATCCTGATTATTTGACAGGGCAGAGGAGCAATATAATATTTATAATATTTAAAGGATAAGTACACCATTATACACTCACTGGATGAGAACTCCAGGGTTGTGTTCATTAGGTACCAAACGGACTGAAACAGGGAGGAACTCTCTGGACTGGTCCAATAAGAAATACTCCTTTTTGTGTTCTGTTGCAAAACATTCAGTTGCGTGCCCTAATGAACACCACCCTGATCTGTCATCCATGTTGGTTAATGAGACATTATTGACAGTGAATGTTTTCAAGCAGGAACAGTGGATCAGAGCCAGATACGAGAGGAAGGAGTTTGTGTGTGTGGAGAGACAGTAGCTGTCTGAAGCATGACAAACACTTTTTTTTTTAAATTAAATGCAACTCTACTTTGCATAAAAGTGACCCCTAAGTGGCATATACAATATAAAATGTAAACCTGTACTCCTACACAGGAGGGTTTAACCAACTGCCGCAGTCAGGTGCACTGTCATTATCTCGTGTTCACAGATCACACACTCGATGGGAGAGCTTTAGCTATTTGCACAGCCCCTTGAAAGATAACCTTTCCTCCTTGCTCCCGCTGTGTTCCCATGGCAACCCTTGCTCTGTGTCACAGGGCAACAGTGTTTGGCTGAGCCCTGTAATCTAGTGATACCCCTTTGTCACACTACCTTTCTGACCCAAATGGTATTTTTCACAGCTTTGTCTCTTTGTCTTTTCTTTTTTTTTGTCCATCCATATGTATTCACTTTTCTCTCTGATAAATGGTGATGGCTCAGATATTTGTAAAAATATTTTCCAGAATATATCCAGAAACGATGGTGGTGGTGGTTGCGTAACAAGTAATGTATTAAATAGAAAATAGGATGTTTGTTCATGGCTCCAGATCCTCCATCTTAGACCCTGCCCTTTTGATTCCCTTCCTCCTTCCGCTTTGAAGCTATGTCAATATTCTGTCTCCCAAAAGAGGAAGAGATTATGAACGAGTGATGAGAACAGAAGAGAGCTGGCGTTCTGGTGTCCTCTACTGAGCCAGACCTTTGATCTCAAAATAAGTGGCTGTGTTAATGTGTCTCTAATGGGAGATATCAGGGTCATATTTATTAAAGGACACAATGGAAAACATTTACGAAAATGTTTCAGTGTTAAAAAAAATAAAAAAATTGGTGCCTAATGAATATGGCCCAAGGCTAGCCTAGAGGAAACCATTCCAGTCTACATGACAATAACCACAAAGAGTTTCAGTCAGAATTCATGAATTTTAAATATGGATAACAATTTTAAAGGGTTCATCATTACTGAGGCCTACCTCTTGCCTCTTAATGCCGTCTATCCCTTCATCAGTTCAGATTGTTCAGTGAGTAGCTGTTGTCATCATTTTCAGATCAGTATATGTTAAAATGAACTTCTGGTGGGGTAAAGGAATGATCTGGTAAAAAGTTCAGAATGAGTCCTCATTTCCTGTTTATCTCCATTGTAATGGAAGAGTGTCATACTTAGAACCAGACGTTTTTTTCCCACCAGTATACAGTATGACATGAACAGGAAAAACAATGGGTCCAAGGTATAGACGCCGAGAATGGGCCCTAGTAAGATGGCGGATGGCGGATAAGGCAGATGTTTTACATGGCCCCAGCCGATGAATTTTTTTTGTTTGTTTATTTGCGTTGTTTGTAACAAATTGTTTTACTTATTTTGTACATGATGTTGCCGCTACCGTCTCTTATGACCGAAAATAACTTCTAGACCACAGGACTGCGATTACTCACCACGGACTAGCAGAATCCTTTTTTTCCTTTCATGACTCTGACGAGCCTGACGCAAAGGATATACTGCTTCCTCGGGAACAGGCCCCGATCCCCGTGATCTGCGTGAAGAGGAGGCGTAGAATTAGGGGCCGAAGGTCTGCCATCTGAGAATTCGTAGGCGATCGAAGAAACCCCCACTTCCCTCCACTCTGCTAGCAAATGTGCAATCTTTGGAGAATAAAATCGATGAGTTACGGGGAATATTAAACTACCAACGGGACGTTAAAAACTGTAACATCTTCTGCTTCACGGAGTTGTGGCTGAATGACGACAATATCATCATACAGCTGGCTGGTTATACGATGTACCGGCAGGATAGAACATAGGCGTCTGGTAAGACAAGGGGCGGCAGTCTATGTATTTTTGTAAACAATAGCTGGTGCATGATATATAAGGAAGTCTCGAGCTATTGCTCGCCTGAGAGTTTTCATCTGTATTCTTTGTAGCTGTTTACATACCACCACAGACTGATGCTGGCACTAGCACTGAACTGAATGAGCTGTATTCCGCCATAAGCAAACAGGAAAACATGACTTGGGTTTTACAGACTAACTTTGTCAGGAGACTGATTAAAGAAACTCCCTAGGCTGTAGCCCATGTTTGCAATGATCCATGGGGAGGAATGCACAAGGGCCCACATTGTGAGAATTGGGATGCAGTTATTCTAACATAACCTGGTTCCTCTCCGTAGGTTACTTCCGCGAGGGCTTCCTGGCAGTGCAGCATGCGGTCAACCAGGCCATCATGCGTTCCTATAACAGCACAGGAGCAGCCTGGCTCCTCTCCCACACCCGGGTGGTCCTCCGCCGATTCCCCTTCCCGCCGTTCATCTACGACGTGTTCATCCTGGCCATCCAGAACCAGCTGCCCCTCCTCCTGGTGCTCAGCCTCACCTATACCTCCCTGAACATTGTGAGGGCCGTGGTGCAGGAGAAGGAGAGGAAGCTCAAGGTGGGTGAGGGGGTGAAGTGGTAGATTACCTGTCAGTCGAGCAAACTGTCAATCTCACTCTACTCTCTACAGGAGTACATGCGGATGATGGGCCTCAGTAACTGGCTGCACTGGACGGCCTGGTTCCTCATGTTCTTCCTCTTCCTCGCCATTTCCATGTTCTTCGTCACGCTGCTCTTCTGCATCAAGGTGAGTTTGCACTTTACATAACTGTTATGTTACAAAACACAAACAAAAACCCTTAACTAGTCTTTTCTTTCTATTGCTTTGAGGGGCATGATTCTTCATTGTCACTTGTTTTTTCAACTGTTCACCTCTTGACTAACGAGGTCACGTCAAGAGAATGTCTCTGACTAGCAGTACCTGGCTGAATAAGGGTGATATAATAAAGATGAGTGTCCTCAACAGTACCTGGCTAAAGAAGTTTTATATACAGTGCCTAAATTCAAAATTGATTGACTAGATTTTTTTTCTCACCATCTATATACAATACCCGATCATGACGAAGTGAAAACATGTTTTAGAAATATTTGCACATTTATTGAAAATGAAATACAGAAATATTTAATCTACATAAGTATTCACACCCCTGAGTCAGTACTTTGTCAGCAATTACAGCTGCGAGTCTTCCTACATTTTCTCCTATCACAGCCATTAGACTCTGTAACTGTTTTAAAGTCACCATTGGCCTCACGATAAAATCCCTGAGCGGTTTCCTTCCTCTCTGGCAACGGAGTTAGGAAGGACGTCTATCTTTGTAGTGATTAATTAAGGTGTAATTAATTTATATGTCATCTACCAATAGTAGTCATTGGAAAACCTCCCTGGTCTTTGTAGAGTCCATGCAACTTATTATGTGGCTTGTTAAAACCTCTAGGGGGCAGTATTTTGACGTCTGGATGAAAAGCGTGCCCAAAGTAAACTGCCTGTTACTCAGGCCCAGAAGCTAGGATATGAATATAATTGGTAGATTTGAATAGAAAACACTCCAAAGTTTCTAAAACTGTTAAAATAATGACTGTGAGTATAAAATAACTGATATGGCAGGCGAAAATCCGAGGACGAACATCCAAAAAAAGAAACATTTCAGCCTACCACTGTTTCCAATGGCTGTCATGTTTAATGTGAGCCGAAAACCTCCCAGATTGCAAGTCCTAGGGCTTCCACTAGATGTCAACAGTCTTTAGAAAGAGTTTTTGGAAAAATGAGCTAGAGTTTGTAGTTTTTCTAAGTGGCTCCCATTTTGGATGTAGTATTTTTATGCGCGTGGATGAGAGCGTGTTCTTTGTTGTTTATCTCCGGTAAAGACAATAACGGTTCTCCGTCTTAAATTTTATAGTTTAAAGTCGTATTAGGGTACCTGAGGTTTGATTATTAACGTTGTTTGACTTGTTTGAAGAAGTTTATTGGTTACGTTTGGGATTCATTTTGTATGCATTTTGAAGGAGGGAAACCGGTGGATTATTGAATGAAGTGCGCCAGCTGAGTTTTTGGGGATATAAAGAAGAACTTTATCGAACAAAAGGACCATTTGTGATGTAGCTGGGACCTTTTGAGTGCCAACAGAAGAAGATCTTCAAAGGTAAGGCATTTATTATATCGCTATTTCTGACTTTCGTGGCACACCTGCCTGGTTGAAATATGTTTTTAATGCTTTTGTGTGGGGGCGCTGTCCTCAGATAATCGCATGGTGTGCTTTCGCCGTAAAGCCTTTTTAAAATCGGACACAGCGGCTGGATTAACAAGAAGTTAAGCTTTATTTTGATGTTTAACACTTGTATTTTCATTAATGTTAAATATTACTATTTCTGTCATTTGAATTTGGCGCTCTGCAATTTCACCGGATGTTGTCGAGGTGGGTCGCTAGCGGAACGCCTGCGCCAGAAAGATTAAGCCAATGTTTACTTCTGAACTGAGTTAGGTTTGCCATAACAATGGGGTTGAATACTTAGACTCAAGACATTTCTTCTTTTTTTTCATTTGTTATTAATTTGTAAACAATTCTAAAAACAATTCCTCTTTGACATTAATGGGGTATTGTGTGTAGGCCAGTGACAACAATCTCAATCCATTTTTATTCAGACTGTAACACAACAAAATGTGGATAAAGTCTAGGGGTGTGAATACTTTCTGAAGGCACCATAATAAAGATGAGTGTCAACTGCATTGTTTCTTAAACCATGGTTTGGGACCCAAAGTGGGCCCTGAGCATGTGAGAGGTGGGTTGCGACACACCTCTCACACTATTTCTTCTTAATTTGGGTTGTTCGGGGACAGTACATTTCTCATTTGGATCTCGAGCTGAAAAAGCTTAACATCCTCTAGTCTACTGGATCTCCATCTGTCCAGGGTCGTGTTAATTAGACACCAAATGAAAGAAAACTGTCAAACGTGGAAGGACTACCTAAAATTTTCCAATAAGAAATGCTTGTTTTTGTTCTGTGTTTCAAAAGGTTTTACTACGTTTTTTCTACGGTGTGCCCTAATGAACCCGAACCCAGGTGTCTGTGTCCAATGCAGTGTGTTTAGTATTCATGATGATAATGATGTTCTTTCCTGTCCTGGCCCTTTCTAGGTGAGCCCTAATGGAGCTGTGTTGACCTATAGTGACCCCACCCTGGTCTTTGTCTTCCTGCTTGTCTTCGCCGTGGCAACCATCAACTTCAGCTTCATGATCAGTGCCTTCTTCTCAAGAGGTGTGTGTGTTTGTGTGTGTGTGTGTGTTTCAAGAGGTTTGTTTGTGTGTGTCTCAAGATGTCTGTCCGGCCTTCCATCTGTCTGTTTATTCATGGTTTTCTAAAACCTCAGCTGTCTTATGCTATCTGAGAGATGCTCCATTGTGTGTAGTATGTTCTGTTACAGTTGAAGTCAGGAGTTTACATACACTTAGGTTGGAGTCATTAAAATGTGTTTTTCAACCACTCCACACATTTCTTGTTAACAAACTATAGTTTTGGCAAGTCGGTTAGGACATCTACTTTGTGCATGACACAAGTAATTTTTCTAACAATTGTTTACAGACAGATTATTTCACTTATAATTCACTGTATCACAATTCCAGTGGGTCAGAAGTTAACATACACTAAGTTGACTGTGCCTTTAAACAGCTTGGCAAATTCCAGAAAATTATGTCATGGCTTTAGAAGCTTCTGATAGGCTAATTGACATAATTTGAGTCAATTGGAGGTGTACCTGTGGATGTATTTCAAGGCCTACCTTTGAACTCAGTGCCTCTTTGCTTGACATCATGGGAAAATCAAAAGAAATCAGCCAAGACCTCAGAAAAAACATTGTAGACCTCCACAAGTCTGGTTCATCCTTTGGAGCAATTTCCAAAAGCCTGAAGGTACCACGTTCATCTGTACAAGCAATAGTACGCAAGTATAAACACCATGGGACCACGCAGCCGTCATACCGCTCAGGAAGGAGACGCGTTCTGTCTCCTCGAGATGAACGTACTTTGGTGCGAAAAGTGGAAATCAATCCCAGAACAACAGCAAAGGACCTTGTGAAGATGCTGGAGGAAACGGGTACAAAAGTATCTATATCCACAGTAAAATGAGTCCTATATTGACATAACCTGAAAGGCTGCTCAGCAAGGAAGAAGCCACTTCTCCAAAACCGCCATAAAATAGCCAGACTACGGTTTGCAACTGCACATAGGGACAAAGATCATACTTTTTGGAGACATCCTCTGGTCTGATGAAACAAAAATAGAACTGTTTGGCCATAATGACCATCGTTATATTTGGAGGAAAAAGGGGGATGCTTGCAAGCTGAAGAACATCATCCCAACCGCGAAGCACTGGGGTGGCAGCATCATGTTATGGGGGTGCTTTGCTGTAGGACGGACTGGTGCACTTCACAAAATAGATGGCATCATGAGGGAGGAAAATGATGTTGATATATGGAAGCAACATCTCAAGACATCAGTCAGGAAGTTAAAGCTTGGTCGCAAATGTGTCTTCCAAATGGACAATGACCCCAAGCATACTTCCAAAGTTGTGGCAAAATGGCTTAAGGACAACAAAGTCAAGGTATTGGAGTGGCCATCACAAAGCCCTGACCTCAATCCCATAGAAAATTTGTGGGCAGAACTGAAAAAGTGTGTGCGAGCAAGGAGGCCTAAAAACCTGACTCAGTTACACCAGCTCTGTCAGGAGGAAGGGACCAAAATTCTTATCATGGGAAGCTTGTGGAAGGCTACCCAAAATGTTTGACCCAAGTTAAACAATTTAAAGGCAATGCTACTAAATACTAATTGGGTGTATGTGAACTTCTGACCCACTGGGAATGTGATGAAAGAAATAAAAGCTGAAATCATTCTCTCTACTATTATTCTGACATTTCACATTCTTAAAATAAAGTGGTGATCCTAACTGACCTAAGACAGGGAATTTCTACTAGGATTAAATGTCAGGAATTGTGAAACTGAGTTTAAATGTATTTGGCTGAGGTGTATGTAAACTTCTGACTTCAACCGTAAATGTAGTGTGCTTCATATTATTTGACTCTCCTGAGGTTGTTTAGTCTTTCCTCTGAGTGAACAGCAGTAAACCAGCTCCATCAGTCATTGGAGCCTGGAAGATGGGCAACCAAATGTCTATTCAGCCTCATGGAATAATAAAACAGTCACTCAACGTGACAAACTGGAACAAAGAGAGAGGAGATGTGGTGAAAAACCTGTATGTCTACACATTTATGTTTAGCAGCCAATACACATGCTTGGGAGGTTTAGAATAATCAATTGTTTATGTTCTAATCGAAGGCGATTGATGCTATATGATGCATTACATTTCCAGTTCTACACATCCTGGGTGTTGAGCTAATAATCTCATTTCCAGTTCTACACATCCTGGGTGTTGAGCTACTAATCTCATTTCCAGTTCTACACATCCTGGGTGTTGAGCTAATAATCTCGGCACAATGCTGATGTTGCTTTCTTAGCCCTGCTGGTGTGGTCAGAGTTGTCCTGTACTGGAAAGATGACTTGTGAGATTAGCAAAAATAATGTCAACAAGTCTCCGGACTGACTTTTACAGAGGTTGTGTGGTTGTTTCTGTTCACCGTTGTCAGGGTTATGTTCAGAAAGGCACACTGTAGAAAAAAGTTTCAAAACGTAAAACAAAAATAAGTGTTTCTTATTGGACAAGTTCAGAGGGTACCTCCTCATTTCACTCAGTTTCGGAAGGTTTTCTTGGTTTGTGCCGACTGAACATGACTGAGGATTAAAGCACAGCCAATCACACACAGCCAATCTCACACAGGCTCATTTAGTTATTGCTAATATAATAACCTCACTCAAAAAGGAAATGGTGATTATTAAATGGCCTTCAGTTGATTATGCTTGATTGTCCTTTATCATTTCTCTTTCACAATTTCTTTCTTCTATACTTTCATATCTTTTCGAACAAAAAAGTCCAGTCCAATTTCTCCAAATCGTTCCTCAACAAAAGAGTGCAGATAGAGATTAAAATGATCTGTGATTGTGTTCAAGACCAATTTGGACTCTGGTGTAATCAGGCAAGCTGTTATTTACTCCCAGCAGTCATACAATTTCTGTCAGGCTTTGGCTGTTAAAAGAGTAGCTGAAAGCTTAGCAAATTAAAACCTTGAAATTGTGTCTGATTACGGTGTGCATGATATTTTCTCCTGCTTTTTTTGGGGGGGTATTGGTTGGGTGTGTAACATACAGTATGATGTCATTATTAGAGTAGGGCGAGAAAGGGCTTTTAGCTGGCCTCAGCTGTGCCTGCCCCTAGTCACAACAGGACCCCTCTCCAGGTGGCCTTCCGCTGCCTGAAACTCTGACCTCCTGCAGAGTTAGGTGAGTGGGTATTCCCATTGACGGGCTCCTCGGCATGACTCTGCAAAGGGTGCTTCATTTAAATTCAGGAAGCAAACTGAAACATAATTTCTTCATTGCTTTTTGCTTCTTGCTTCTTGCTGGTAGTAATGGAGGAATCAGCCAGACCTGAATGTTGGGGTCCACTGGGGACTGGATCGGGGGTTGATGTGGATGGAGGGACCCTTTGTGGGCTGTGGAGTCAGGTTTTTAGTGTCTTGCGTTTAGAGATGAGGCCTTTCTTCCTTTGTCTTTATTTCTCCCTGTCTCTCTCTCAATTCAATTTCATTTTAAGGGGCTTTATTGGCATGGGAAACATATGTTTGCATTGCCAAAGCAAGTGAAATAGATAATGAACAATAAAACATTTACTGTAAACATTACACTTACAAAAGTTCCAAAATTATAAAGACATTTCAAATGTCATATTATGTCTATATACAGTGTTGTAATGATGTGCAAATGGTTAAAGTACAAAAGGGAAAATAAATAAACATAGATATGGGTTGTATTTACAATGGTGTTTGTTCTTTACTGGTTGCCCTTTTCTTGTGGCAACAGATCACAAATCTTGCTGCTGTGATGGCACACTGTGGTATTTCACCCAATAGATATGGGAGATTATCAACATTGGATTTGTTTTCGAATTCTTTGTGGGTCTGTGTAATCTGAGGAAAATGTCTCTGTCTCACGCTCTCTATCGCCTAATTTATTTTTATTGTTTTACCTCTCCCCCATTTGTCAGGAAAAGGTAGAGTAGCTCATATCCCCTTATCTCTCCACCTCTCCTCACTCTTTCTCCCTCTCCTACTGTCAGGTAGACACCCTGGCCTCTCTGGGGACTGAATTATTAATGTCCCTAGGAGGGAAAGCAGGTGGAATAGGATTCAAGATGACAAATGTTTTCTGTGAGTAATGTTTCTCACGTTCTTTCTCTCTCTCTCGGCGCTCTCTCACTCTCTCGGCGCTCTCTCACTCTCTCGGCGCTCTCTCACTCTCTCGGCGCTCTCTCACTCTCTCGGCGCTTTCTCACTCTCTCGGCGCTCTCTCACTCTCTCGGCGCTCTCGCTCTCTCTCGGCGCTCTCGCTCTCTCTTCGCTCTCGCTCTCTCTGCGCTCTCTCTGCGCTCTCGCTCTCTCTACGCTCTCGCTCTCTCTGCGCTCTCGCTCTAGGCGCTCTCGCTCTCTCTAGGCACTCTCGCTCTCTCTCGGTGCTCTCTCTCTCTCTCTCGGCGCTCTCTCTCTCTCGGCGCTCTCTCTCTCTCTCTCTCGGCGCTCTCTCTCTCTCTCTCTCGGCGCTCTCTCACTCTCTCGGCGCTCTCACTCTCTCGGCGCTCTCGCTCTCTCTGCGCTCTCGCTCTCTCTGCGCTCTCGCTCGGCGCTCTCTCTCTCGGCGCTCTCGCTATCTCTCTCGGCACTCTCTCTCTCTCGGCGCTCTTTGTCTGTGTTCAGATGGGTTGAGCTGCACACAGACTCTCATCTGCCCTCTTCTTCTTCTTCTCATAAAGGAATGTTATCTCTCTCTGTCTCTCTCGTTCTCCAAAGGAACAGATAATGGAAACGTAGTAGTTTCTATGTACGTACGCTCCATTCAGGCATAAAGCAGCACATTGTCAGCCGCAAGTGGGTTTTCCCAGGGCCCTAGTCATTTCACAGGAAGAATAGGGAGCAAGATGAACGTATTGAGGTATTTCTGTTGCACAATGCATCTCTTTGTTTTCTCTCCTCTATTTCTCCACCCATTTCTCTCTTCCTTTACTGTCCTGTCTGAAGGTTCTGTAGAAGCTGACCACTCAACAACAACACAGTTTGACAGTTGCTTTATAAAACAGTGATGGTGCAGTGGACCCATGCATTGTGACTATAGCTCTCCCTACGTTTTCGAGAATCCTATCGGTGTAGACTGTTATCATACAGACTTTTCTAAGCATGCAGACCATTCTTATACAGACCTTCTGAAGGCTGTGCCTATGGGGTCATTAGAGCAATTGCCTGGATGTCGGTGAAGCTGAAGAGAAGTGTTCATTCACACCTTGTGTACCTGTCATCACATCATCATGCTTCTCACACCTCTTTGTGTACATCAGTTCATCAAGGTGTGTGTGTGCTGAGATATGTTGCCTTTCACAAGGACGACTAGTGTGACAGGAACTATAAAAGCCACAAGTACAACATACTTTGTTATTCATAAAGTGTTGAGCATTTCCCATAGACTGTCTTTTGTTTTTGGTATCCATTTGGCATCTACACCGTGTCATGTCTGGACTATCATTACATGTGAAGACTTATTTATATCAAATCAGTTTTCTAGGTTTAATTATTACGTGATTAAACTAATCATGTAAACATCAATTAACTAGGAAGTCGGGGTACCACGGAAAATGTTGAGATTTACAGTTATAATTTTCCAAATATAACTCTTCAGATATTTTAATATCTGATCAATTAGTCTTCTATTAATTAATTATTATTATTATCTCATCAGTTCTCATTACTGAATGTCGCAAACCCTTGGATATCTGCACTAACCCTCAATCATGAATCAGCGATATACAAATTGGCTTAATTATTTATTTACTAACTAACTAAATAATCACACAGAATTACTTAACAAACAAACAGTAGATATTTGGGTTACTACATGATACAAAGAAAAAGTCCCTAGCGGACAAAGCCAATATGACGGCTTGGTAAACAAAGGAAAGGGGTGGGGACTGAAAGAGTGGGAGAGACAAAATGGATTCACTACACACAGTGGATAATTATATTCACTGAAATGCTAATCCTTTGCACATGAACGTCCGCTCATTCGAGAATAATTGCAATGTATATATTTATGCCCCTATGTCATTGTTGTCTTCTCTGTTGGAATCCCCTGTCTGTCTGCTGGAGAGTCAGTTCATCAGAGAGTCTCTGGTTAACTTCCCCAGAAGTCACCATGTCCTTCGTGGTTGTAGATGGTTAGAATGGATACTTCAGAGTACGATTCGGAAATGCTGTCATAGCTACTTTGGCGGGTGTCGGTGTTCTCGTTCTAGACTTACGTAATTTCTAGCTGCAGACTAGTAATTATACGTCTAAGATTTGCTCTTATTCTGTATTGATCGATAGTCTCAGAGTTTAAACATTTCCAGCCGTGTAGCCAAAACTACAGCTATATGGTTTATAAAATTGTAGCCATTCCAACGTGGTGACTCTGTCCCGGCGTTCTCTGACTTAATGTATATTTTGTAGGAAGTGGGTTTTATACTCTGTGGAAAAAGGGGTGGTTCTATGACGCCTGATGTAATGTCTGGGCTCACGGGGGTGTGGCCACTGACTAGTTAAAACTTTATAACTAAACTGTTCAACTGTTCTACCTGTTCAACTGTTCTGCCTGTGGCTATGGAATCCTGACCTGTTCACCGGACGTGTTACCTGTCCCAGACCTGCTGTTTTCAACTCTCTAGAGACAGCAGGAGCGGTAGAGACACTCTGAATGATCGGCTATAAAAAGCCAACTGACATTTACTCCTGAGGTGCTGACCTGTTGCACCCTCGACATCCACTGTGATTATTATTATTTGACCCTGCTGGTCATCTATGAACATTTGAACATCTTGGCCATGTTCTGTTATAATCTCCACCCAGCACAGCCAAAAGAGGACTGGCCACCCCTCATAGCCTGGTTCCTCTCTAGGTTTCTTCCTAGGTTCTGGCCTTTCTAGGGAGTTTTTCCTAGCCACCGTGCTTCTACACCTGCATTGCTTGCTGTTTGGGGTTTTAGGCTGGGTTTCTGTACAGCACTTTGAGATATCAGCTGATGTAAGAAGGGCTTTATAAATACATTTGATTTGATTTTGATTTGACAACTAAACAAGTATCTCATTTAGAAGGCCATCGTGACATTACATCTTCTCACAAATAGTTTCATATTCAATCATATATTTTACACAACATTCAGGTAGAAAACGAATAACTGAGAAATGTACTTCCAGAGCTACCGTTATTCTGTGCTACCATCCTTCCTGATGTCACAAAAAAACAGGTTTGACAGGATTGTTCTTTAAATACCCACGGACCATTTCCACATTCTCAAAAATAGAAATATTGTTTAATCCTCCAATTTTTGGGAATAGGAGTTGAACCAAGAGTTGAACCTTTGTTCCATAGGTTTATTTCCCCCCTCTTTCTGTATGACCAGGGGGAGAGAGTCTCTGCCAGGAATTTATGACCTGTCGTAAAGTCAAAACTTGTGGTCTGAGTGAGAGACGGGGGGATCCACGATATACACCCCAAAGGGCCACGTCGTGACAACTGTTTTCCCCCCTCCAGACCTTTCGCTCTCAGCATGTTTAAGGAGAACAGTTTGAGCAAGGCCATCTACAAAATCCCTAATGACAAGTTATTTGGGATCCAAGGGGATTTGTAGATCAGTGATTCTTTGCAGTCTGACTGCTATAATCTATCTCAAACACACTCCGTCTCTCTCCCTCTCCAGCCAATGTGGCGGCGGCGGCGGGCGGCTTCATCTACTTCCTGTCCTACCTGCCGTACGTGTTTCTATGGCCTCGCTACGACCTGCTGAGCCACGCCCAGAAGGTGTCTGCCTGCCTCATCTCCAATGTGGCCATGGCCATGGGAGCGCAGCTACTGGGCATGTTTGAGGGAAAAGGTGAGCCATGTTCACATGTTAACACAGAGTGACGCACACACACACTCATACCAATGTTGTGTTTAAATACCAACACTTCAATTATGAGTCTTCACAATCTATACACAATCGATTTCAAATGTCTCTACCCAACTTTACTCCCTCTGTCTCCTCCCATCCCCCCCCCCCCTTCCCTCAGGCACGGGGATCCAGTGGTGTAACCTGTTTGAGTCGGTGACGGTGGACGATGACTTCTCCCTGGCCCAGGTGCTGGGGCTGCTGCTGCTGGATGCCCTGCTCTATGGCCTGGTGGCCTGGTACGTGGAGGCTGTGTTCCCAGGGGAGTACGGAGTCCCCCTGCCCTGCTACTTCTTCCTACTGGTACGTAGGAGTGGGTGTAGCTTGTGTCTGGGTGGTGGTGGTGGTGTGGGGGGGAGATTGGTGTGTGTACATGAAGTCAGTGTTCCCAGGGGAGAAATCTATTAGAGCAGGGGTGTCCAACTCATTTCATGGAGAGCTGAGTGTCTGCAGGTTTTTTCAAATTAAGCCCTAAACAAACGTGTGGAAATTCCTTACTGTTCAAGTTCAAGGAAGGAGTAAAAACATGCAGACACTCGGCACTCCGTGGAATGAGTTTGACACATGCGCGTTAGAGCTTTGGCCGTTGACCCCTAGTCTGAGAGGAATGCAGAATGACAAATTATTTTTATTTGCAAGAAATATCAGGAAGTATATGTTGTGTCAGACAGTGAGAGTGAGGCTGGCTGTGTTTCCAGGACTGGAAACCCAAACATGTTCATTAGGGCACACAATAGCACAATGTTTTGCAATGGAAGACGTTGGGTCCCTGACGAATTTGATACCACGATAGGGGTCCTCAGCCCCATAAAGTTTGAGAACCCCTGCATTAGGGTTAGACAGATGTCTTTGGTTCCTTCAAGGTCCACTAGGGTTAGACATGTCTTTGATGGTTCCTTTAAGATCCACTAGGGTTAGACAGATGTCTTTGATGGTTCCTTTAAGGTCCACTAGGGTTAGACATGTCTTTGATGGTTCCTTTAAGATCCACTAGGGTTAGACAGATGTCTTTGATGGTTCCTTTAAGATCCACTAGGGTTAGACAGATGTCTTTGATGGTTCCTTTAAGGTCCACTAGGGTTAGACACATGTCTTTGATGGTTCCTTTAAGGTCCACTAGGGTTAGACACATGTCTTTGATGGTTCCTTTAAGGTCCACTAGGGTTAGACACATGTCTTTGATGGTTCCTTTAAGGTCCACTAGGGTTAGACAGATGTCTTTGATGGTTCCTTTAAGGTCCACTAGGGTTAGACACATGTCTTTGATGGTTCATTTAAGGTCCACTAGGGTTAGACACATGTGTTTGATGGTTCCTTTAAGGTCCACTAGGGTTAGACACATGTGTTTGATGGTTCCTTTAAGGTCCACTAGGGTTAGACACATGTCTTTGATGGTTCCTTTAAGGTCCACTAGGGTTAGACACATGTCTTTGATGGTTCCTTTAAGGTCCACTAGGGTTAGACACATGTCTTTGATGGTTCCTTTAAGGTCCACTAGGGTTAGACACATGTCTTTGATGGTTCCTTTAAGGTCCACTAGGGTTAGACACATGTCTTTGATGGTTCCTTTAAGGTCCACTAGGGTTAGACACATGTCTTTGATGGTTCCTTTAAGGTCCACTAGGGTTAGACACATGTCTTTGATGGTTCCTTTAAGGTCCACTAGGGTTAGGGTTAGAGGAGAGGGGGAGGAGGGAGGAGAGGGAGATGTTCTTAATAGTCACTTAGCATTAAACAGGTCAGACTAGGAGGATTTAGATTGACTACCAGTAAGATAGACTAAGATGATCACATTTTCATTGAATCTGTGCTGGAAGGGAAACATGTATTTCATTTGCTGACGTGGTATCCAGTAATGAACAATGGTCTTAGTCGGCGTGAGTTGGCTTGATAGAGAGAGACAGGGAAATTACAAACTCTAGACACCAATACAATGCTCTTGTATTGTCCATTTCCATGGAAATTCATTTTGTGAGTTCAGCAGTGCTGCAGTAGTGCTTACTCCCTCCCTACTCAGTTAACCATTCCATAGTCGTTTACATTATTGTAATTGTAATTGTAATTTATATCCTTACGGAATAACGAGCATGGGATGGATAGCTAATTAATTAAGCATAAAACGGCCCACCCACTTCCTCATCCCGACCTTAATTTACAGTCATAGCTGTTGTTCTCCTTCAAGAGGGCCGTTTTGTTGATTTAGTTTGGTGTGTGTGGTGCATGGTTTCCCAAACTCGGTCCTCAGGACCCTAAGCGGTGCACGTTTTGGTTGTTGCCCTAACAATACACAGCTGATTTCAAATAATCAACGAATCATCTAGCTTTGATCATTTGAATTGGCTGTGTAGTGTTAGGGCAAAAATCGAAACGTGGAGCCCTTGGGGTCCCGAGGAGCGAGTGTGGGAAACGCTGGTGTAGTGTCTTGATAAGGAGCAGAGAGGCAGACAGGTTTTGTAACAACTCAATGACTTCCCCATTAGCAGCTGTATCGGGTGGTTTTGTTTTGGATGCATTGTCATTGACCTTAGTTTGGGTCTCACTGAATGTTTTCCAAAGCCCCTGCTAACACACCTGACTCCAATAATCAACTAATCATGATCTTCAGTTTAGAATACTATTAGTTTCATCAGCTGTGTTGACTAGGGATGGGGGAAAAGTGTGACACTACTCCGGCCCCGAGGACTGGAGTTGCCATCCCTAACTAGGTTAATGTTTACTCCATAGACAAGACCCATGATAGAGGCATCTTTCTGATACTGACCATAAGGGTACGAGCTGAGGAAAGAGAAGCATTCCACTTATTTTCTTTCTCCCATTTCCTTTCTCTCCCTCCCTCTCCAGCCGTCCTACTGGTGCAGCAGCCCCCGCATGGCCATGGTGAAGGAAGAGGAAGACGTGGAGAAGGCTCTGAAGGGAGAGTTCATCGAGGAGGAGCCAGCTGGACTGGTCTCAGGAGTCAAGATCAAACACCTGAACAAGGCAAGGTCTTAAATGCAAGCTGTCCACCCAGTCCCAATTCGATCCCTACCCCTCCCTTTGGCTGTAACCCTATGATGTCTGCAGATCTGTAGAGTGGAAGCAACACGGTGGAAGCTCCTCCACTACACTGCTTATACTGTCCAGTCTCTTCAGCTCCCTATACATAGAAGGTTTGGGCCAAGGAGTTGGGAGCGAATTGAGACTGAGACATCAAGTGGTTGAACACGTTTTTACAAAAAAAGAAAGAAACCCCCTTGTAGCTTTACCATTATGGGAGTGTGCCTTTATTTCAGTGTGGTCCTCAACATGTAAAAGAGCATCTCATTTCATATTGTTATGTAATGATGTTTTTGAACTGGAACTAGGCAGGAGGAGATTTTTGGTACATTTTTTGTATGTTTTCTTCCGTTTGAAGATTAATCAACACAACCCAGGGCTGGGTAGAGATAATGGAGAAGGTGATTATGGCGCTAGGCCCTTAGACCCAGGGCTGGAGATGATGAGGTGATTAGACCCAGGGCTGGAGATGGATAATGAAGAGCAAAATAATGACTTCCCTCAGGGATAGGTAGGCCATTGTAATCATTAAATTAGTTTATTAGTCACATGCACAGGGTCGCAGATGTAATTGCAGGGTACAGTGAAATTGTTAGGCTCCAACAGTGCGGGAAGTTTTTGCCATGATGCTCCTATATTGCCCGCGTCTGAGTGATGGAAATGGGGAGAATAGGCCATGCCATTGTAATCATTTTAATCCAGGGATAGGCATGCCATTGTAATGATTTTAATCCAGGGGTAGATAGGCAGGCCATTGTAATGATTTTAATCCAGAGGTAGGTATGCCATTGTAATGATTTTAATCCAGAGGTAGGTATGCCATTGTAATGATTTTAATCCAGAGGTAGGTATGCCATTGTAATCATTTTAATCCAGGGATAGGCATGCCATTGTAATCATTTTAATCCAGGGGTAGGTAGGCAGGCCATTGTAATGATTTTAATCCAGGGGTAGGTAGGCCATTGTAATGATTTTAATCCAGGGATAGGTAGTCCATTGTAATGATTTTAATCCAGGGATAGGTAGTCCATTGTAATGATTTTAATCCAGGTGTAGGTTGGCCGGCCGTTGTAATGATTTTAATCCAGGGGTAGGTAGGCCATTGTAATGATTTTAATCCAGGGGTAGGTAGGCCATTGTAATGATTTTAATCCAGAGGTAGGTAGGCCATTGTAATGATTTTAATCCAGAGGTAGGTAGGCCATTGTAATGATTTTAATCCAGAGGTAGGTAGGCCATTGTAATGATTTTAATCCAGGGGTAGGTAGGCCGGCCGTTGTAATGATTTTAATCCAGGTGTAGGTTGGCCGGCCGTTGTAATGATTTTAATGCAGGGGTAGGTAGGCCATTGTAATGATTTTAATCCAGGGGTAGGTAGGCCATTGTAATGATTTTAATCCAGGGGTAGGTAGGCCATTGTAATGATTTTAATCCAGGGGTAGGTAGGCCATTGTAATGATTTTAATCCAGAGGTAGGTAGTCCATTGTAATGATTTTAATCCAGGGATAGGTAGTCCATTGTAATGATTTTAAACCAGGGGTAGGTAGGCAGGCCGTTGTAATGATTTTAATCCAGGTGTAGGTTGGCCGGCCGTTGTAATGATTTTAATCCAGGGGTAGGTAGGCCATTGTAATGATGTTAATCCAGGGGTAGGTTGGCCGGCCATTGTAATGATTTTAATCCAGGGGTAGGTAGGCCATTGTAATGATGTTAATCCAGGGATAGTTTGGCCATTGTAATGATGTTAATCCAGGGGTAGGTAGGCCATTGTAATGATGTTAATCCAGGGATAGTTTGGCCATTGTAATGATGTTAATCCAGGGATAGTTTGGCCATTGTAATGATGTTAATCCAGGGATAGGTAGGCCATTGTAATGATGTTAATCCAGGGATAGGTTGGCCATTGTAATCATTTTGATTTTCATCCTGCCAGGAGTTCAAAGTGGGTAACAAGACGCGGCAGGCTGTCAAGGATCTGACGGTGAACATGTTCGAGGGCCAGATCACAGTTCTGCTGGGGCACAACGGAGCCGGGAAGACCACCACACTGTCCATGCTGACAGGTGGGACGCACACACACACACAGCCATACACATTGCCACTTTTCTCTTGTACAATCTACAGACCGAATTGAAAACAGTGATGACACTAACAGAACCGAAAGCATAGACAGGCCAGTGTGCCTCCACTCTAAAACCAAACTCACAATAGGCTTTGTATTGTAAAATTCACTCCTTATGTTTCTCTGTGTATCCTCCAGGTCTGTTTCAGTGGCAGGGCTTACATTAACAGCTATGTTTCTCTGTGTATCCTCCAGGTCTGTTTCAGTGGCAGGGCCTACATTAACAGCTATGTTTCTCTGTGTATCCTCCAGGTCTGTTTCAGTGACAGGGCCTACATTAACAGCGATGTTTCTCTGTGTATCCTCCAGGTCTGTTACAGTGGCAGGGCTTACATTAACAGCGATGTTTCTCTGTGTATCCTCCAGGTCTGTTTCAGTGGCAGGGTCTACATTAACAGCTATGTTTCTCTGTGTATCCTCCAGGTCTGTTTCAGTGGCAGGGCTTACATTAACAGCGATGTTTCCCTGTGTATCCTCCAGGTCTGTGTCAGTGGCAGGGCTTACATTAACAGCGATGTTTCTCTGTGTATCCTCCAGGTCTGTTTCAGTGGCAGGGCCTACATTAACAGCGATGTTTCTCTGTGTATCCTTCAGGTCTGTGTCAGTGGCAGGGCCTACATTAACAGCTATGTTTCTCTGTGTATCCTCCAGGTCTGTTTCCTCCCAGCAGTGGCAGGGCCTACATTAACGGCTATGACATCTGTCAGGACATGGCTCTCATTCGCCACAGCCTGGGCCTGTGTCCGCAGCACGACGTGCTCTTTGACAACCTCACTGTTCGGGAGCACCTGCTATTCTACACACAGGTAAGACATGCAAACATGCAGGCAGGCACCGAGACAGGCAGGCACCGAGACAGGCAGGCACCGAGACAGGCAGGCACCGAGACAGGCAGGCACCGAGACAGGCAGGGAGGCACGCAGGCACCATTCCCCTCTACTTTCCTTACCTTATGTCCTCTTATCGTTCCTTTTAAGTTTACTTTCTCAATTCCACTAACTTTTCCTCACATTCCATACTTCCCTTCTTCCCACTTACTTATGTCTCTCGCGCTCGCTCTCCCCTGGGTTCTCTCATGCTCACTCTCCCTTGCGTTCTCTCATGCTCTCGCTCTCTATTGCGCTCTCCAGCTGTGGTATATATTCCTTATGCCTCTCATCTCCAGCTGAAGAGTTATTCCTTATGTGTCTCTCTCTCTCTGTCTCATCTCCAGCTGAAGGGTTATTCCTTATGTCTCCCTCTCTGTCTCGTCTCATCTCCAGTTGAAGGGTTATTCCTTATGTCTCTCTCTCTGTCTCGTCTCATCTCCAGTTGAAGGGTTATTCCTTATGTCTCTCTCTCTGTCTCGTCTCATCTCCAGCTGAAAGGGTTATTCCTTATGTCTCTCTCTGTCTCTGTCTCTTCTCCAGCTGAAGGGTTATTTCTTATGTCTCTCTCTCTCTCTCATCTCCAGCTGAAGGGTTATTCCTTATGTCTCTCTCTGTCTCTGTCTCGTCTCCAGCTGAAGGGTTATTTCTTATGTCTCTCTCTCTCTGTCTCGTCTCCAGCTGAAGGGTTATTCCTTATGTCTCTCTCTCTGTCTCGTCTCCAGCTGAAGGATTATTCCTTATGTCTCTCTCTCTCTCTCTGTCTCATCTCCAGTTGAAGGGTTATTCCTTATGTCTCTCTCTCTCTCTGTCTCATCTCCAGTTGAAGGGTTATTCCTTATGTCTCTCTCTCTGTCTCGTCTCATCTCCAGTTGAAGGGTTATTCCTTATGTCTCTCTCTCTGTCTCGTCTCATCTCCAGCTGAAAGGGTTATTCCTTATGTCTCTCTCTCTGTCTCGTCTCATCTCCAGCTGAAAGGGTTATTCCTTATGTCTATCTCTGTCTCGTCTCCAGCTGAAGGGGTATTCCCAGGAGAAGATTCCAGCTGAGGTGGACCGGATCATCAGGATCCTGAACCTGGAGGACAAGCGGCATTCCCACTCCAAGACTCTGTCAGGTGGGATGAAAAGGAAACTATCCATCGGCATCGGCCTCATCGGAGACTCCAAGGTCAGTATTGGATTGCGTCCCAAATGCCACCCATTTCCCTATTCAGTGCACTGCTTTTGACCCGAAGGTATTGTCTTGTCACTCAATTCAAAATGACTTTATTAATCCCAGAGGGTTAATTAGCGTGGTATTGTCAAAGTACAGGCAAACCATAATTGCATGAATAAATACACATCCCTTTGACTTTTTCCACATTTTGTTGTGTTACAGCCTGCATTTAAAATGGATTAAATTGAGATTTTTGTCACTGGCCTATATACACAATACCTCAGAATGTCAAAGTGGAATTCTGTATAAAAAAATTATAAAAAATAATGTATGAAAAATAGAACGCTGAAATGTCTTGAGTCAATAAGTATTCAACCCGTTTGTTATGGCAAGCCTAAATAAGTTCAGGAGTAAACATTTGCTTAACAAGTCACGTAATAAGTTGCATGGACTCACTCTGTGTGAAATAATAGTGTTTAACATGATTTTTGAATGACTACCTCATCTCTGTACCCCACACATACAATTATATGTAAGGCCCCTCAGTCTAGAAGTGCATTTCAAACACAGATTCAACCACAAAGACCAGGGAGGTTTTCCAATGCCTCGCAAAGAAGGGATAGATAAAAAATAAATTAGACATTGAATATCCCTTTGAGTATGGTGAAGTTATTAATTACACTTTGGATGGTGTATCAATACACCCAGTCACTACAAAGATACAGGCGTCCTTCCTAACTCAGTTGCCGGAGAGGAAGGAAACCATTTAGGGGTTTCACCATGAGGCCAATGGTGACTTTAAAACAGTTAAGAGTTTAATGGCTGTGGTAGGAGAAAACTGAGGATGGATCAACAATGATGTAGTTTGTCCACAATACTAACCTAATTGACAGAAGGAAACCTGTACAGAATACAAATATTCAAAAACATGCAGATTGTTTGCAACAAGGCACTAAACTAATACTGAAAAAAATAATTTGTCAGAACTTTTTTGACAAAAAGTCCTGAATATAAAGTGTTATGTTTGGGGCAAATCCAATACAACACATTACTGAGTACCACTCTTCATATTTTCAAGCATCGGGGTGGCTGCATTATGTTATGGGTATGCTTGTAATTGTTAAGGACTGAGGAATTTTTCAGGACAAAAAATAAATGGAATGAAGCTAAGCACAGGCAAAATCCTAGAGGAAAACCTGGTTCAGTCTCTTTTCCACCAGAAATTGGGAGATGAGTTCACCTTTCAGCAGGACAATAACCTAAAACACAAAGCCAAATATACACTGGAGTTGCTTACCAAGAAGTCAGTGAATGTTGCTGAGTTACAGTTTTGACTTAAATCTACTTGAAAATCTCTGGCAAGACCTGAACATGGGTGTCTAGCAATGATTAACAACCAATTTGACAGCCCTTGAAGAATTTAGAAAATAATAAATGCGCAAATATTGCACAATCCATAGAGACTGACCCAGCCTACTCACAGCTGTAATCAATGCCAAAAGTGCTTTTACAAAGTATTGACTCGGTGGTGTGAATACTTATGTAAATTAGACTTTTCTTTATTTCATTTTCAAAACATTTTCAAAAATTCCTAAAAACATGTTTTCACTTTGTCGTTATGGGGTATTGTCTGTAGATGGGTGAGAAAAACAATCTATGAAATCCATTTTGAATTTGGGCTGTAACACAACAAAATGTGGTATGAATACTTGATGCACTGTATGTGCAACACACAAGGCTATTTCAACACATCTTACCCCTCCGGCTATTTCTCTGTCCCTTCCCTTCCATCCCTCAATCTTCCCCTTCCTCCACCCCCCCTCCCTGTCTCAATCTCTTTGTCCATCCATCCTTCCATCTCACCACTCCTCCCCTCTAGGTGGTGATGCTGGATGAGCCCACGTCGGGCATGGACCCGTCGGCGCGGCGGGCCACCTGGGACCTGCTTCAGGGCGAGAAGCGCGGGCGCACCATCCTGCTGACTACGCACTTCATGGACGAGGCCGACCTGCTGGGGGACCGTATTATCATCATGGCTGGGGGAGAGCTGCAGTGCTGCGGCTCGCCGCTGTTTCTCAAGAACAAATATGGTGAGAGGAGGGAGGGAGGGAGAAAAAGAAGAATGGGTAGAGAGGATAAAGGGTGTGGGAGAGGGGAGAGAGGAGGGATGATAAAATGAACAGGTGTGATGGAGAGGTCGTGGAAATAGAGAGAAGAGAAGAGGTGGAATGTAGTGGTGAAATGAAACCGGTTGGATAGAAGGGGTGAGAAGTGGAAGTGAAGACTACAAGACAGTGTGAATGACTAGTAGTTGTAGATCTGTCATGAGGTGATAGGAGAGTGATTCAGAGATCTAACTTTATCTTCCTTCTCCTGCGTCTCAGGTGCTGGCTACCACATGGTGATCGTGAAGGACGCGCTGTGCAACGTGTCTGAGATCACACGTCTGGTCCACATGTACGTTCCCAATGCCACGCTGGAGAGCAGTGCTGGGGCTGAGCTCTCATACATTCTCCCCAAAGAGAGCACCAACCGGTAAGACAAAATCAATACCCAATCTCACACAGGCCATCAGTGCTGATGGCCACAGCTCGGTGTTTAGTGTGACACATACTATTTTTGTCAGCCTATTTTGATGAGCCCAAGTTGGGTCCAATCTGAGGGTGTTGCTGCTTGCTACAGACGCCTCTAGTTCTAGAGGTAAGGGTGATGTTTCAAGAAGATATATAGCTTATGTCCCAAATGGCACCCTATTCCCTATTTAGTACACTACTTTTGACCACTTTTGACCTGGTGAAAAGTAGTGCAGTAAAACGGGAATAGGGTGGTATTTTGGTCCCTACCATAGTTGTTGGTTTTATCTGGAGGCAGTATTGAGTGACTGTTGAGGTTGTTTAACGGCCTGTGACGTAACCATAGCTCCCCATGACAGAAGACTGTTTTAGACCCGGGTCTGACTGATCTCTGATGGATCAATGTTCTTCCCTCTCCAGGTTTGAGCTGCTGTTTGCAGAGCTGGAGATGAACAGAGAGGAGCTGGGCATCGCCAGCTATGGAGCCTCTGTCACCACCATGGAGGAGGTCTTCCTCAGGTATGCGATCACACGTTCATCACAACTCCCAGGGAGACTACCAGCTAGGTCTGGACCTCTCACCCCAGCTCCCAGGGAGAGTACCAGCTAGGTCTGGACCTCTCACCACAGCTCCCAGGGAGACTACCAGCTAGGTCTGGATCTCTCACCACAGCTCCCAGGGAGAGTACGAGCTAGGTCTGGACCTCTCACCACAGCTCCCAGGGAGAGTACCAGCTAGGTCTGGACCTCTCACCCCAGCTCCCAGGGAGAGTACCAGCTAGGTCTGGACCTCTCACCCCAGCTCCCAG